>NC_090869.1:68764954-68787454 GCF_036669935.1 Montipora foliosa | reverse complement strand
AAACGGAAAAGCGCTGTGGGAATGGAGACGGATAGAGGAGGATCTGAAGAAACTCTTCGAGGTACTTCAGGCAAACTTATTTAAACTCGACTATAAATTAGGAGCTGCTGCCAACGGTATCGTGTTCCCTTCTTAATACTAAAACAAGAACTTTTGTCAACAAAATGAAAGAAGAATCAAATGGGAAAAGGCGAGAAAGAACGAAAGAAAGAAAGCGGAGACTTGCGTAAAGATGTCCCTGTATCCAGAGGAAATTTCACAAACACCCCATGACATTGTCGTTGGACTGACGAGATCTAGAGAAGTTAGGAATCTCCATTCTACAATAGAGGAACAAACAGAAGACCTGTACGAGCAAATGCCGATAGTCAAGAATCTCATGACATGCATTTGTCAAGTACACTCACATAATTATTTACCATGCACCATGACATGCGCTTCACATCAGTATAGTAATTATTTTCGTGAGAAAGGTGAAAATGACGATTGAGGTGTACATAACACTTGCATGCAACGTTGTTTTTTGAGTTTGTAAGGTGGAGAAATGGAATGAGTCCATTACGCGATTGAATTCCCTCACAAACTTTTTCTTCTTTGTTTTTATTTAAATAGTACTTATTTCCAGTTTTTCCTCAAAGAAATTAAACTGTTAGCATACTGGACTGAAGAACTAGCACTGGAAATGATAGACTAAAAATCTGTTATTACCTTCCCAGATTTTATCCTCCTGAGATTCAAATATATGGAATTCACCCGAAAACGTAAAATGCTGTCCAATCCTGAACTCTTTTCCTGCAACATAATTAAATTGACAATTTTTGAGAGTATTGTGGAAGACAATGGGCCTTGATTAAATTACGAGAATTGAATTTAACGCTCCTTATTTGTGGCGGCAGTTTGCTATAAAATGCACCGTTTGAAACATCTGCACTTTTAAAATTTAACAAAAAGCATGCGCACTATTAAGGCAATTGTAACGGGCTTTGCTCTGATGCAGTGAATCCGTTTAATTTGGGGATATGAGGAGGTTAATTATCCGAAGGATGATGAAGGACTGCGCCTCTCAGTTTTATAGACTTTTCAATACCTTGTCTATTTTGTTTTAGTAATACTGTTCCCATTCGTTCTCGTTTTTGGTCAAAACGGACAGATCCCTGAAAAGGGAAAAAACAGAAAATGTTAATTTGAATTTGCTTCACTCCTAACTTATTTAACTTATTTATTAGATTTTCTTCTAAATATATTTTTTTCCAGTAAATTTCTTTTCTATAACCTAACTGTGCAATTACTCTCTCCCCTAGACCCTTGCGCCATATATCAAACATAACGGGAAGTGTTGGGATGTAGGGGCCGGCGCGGGACAGCGCAGGCGTGTCCTCGGGGAACGTGATGGGCAACATCAGGTGCATTTAAAAAAAGTCAAGACGAGTCTAACAATTGCTTCCAACTGAATATTGCGTACCAGTTACGATTCTCTTATCAGTCTCCGATGGTCCCATTCATTTAAACTCGATATAGGCACACTTAAGTAACATATCAAAGATGTATGCTGTAAACTAGCTAGAAGGTCAAATGGAGTATTGCCTCCTGGGCCCAGTTGTTCGAAAGCCGATTAACGCTAATTCCAGATTAAAAAATTAACAAGGAGTTTATTTCTCTTATCCAAAATGTTGTACAACACTGATATTTGGCAAAATTTTACATAAGAGGAAGTCAATCGTGATAACCAAAAATAACCAACAGAAACTTGCACTGAAAAGTTGAAAAAATTAAACCAACGTTCACGCTAATCCTGGATTAAGTTAATCGGCTTTCGAACAACCGGGCCCTGGATGAGCTCTAAACTTGAACCCGTGATATGGTTACGTGATACTGGTCATATTGGCATACAGGGAGGGGTGGACGGACGTACCGTCGTATGGTCGTACGGTCGTCAGTCGTACGGTGACCAAAACCAAATTTTCTCGCATCGATGGGTTATCATATTTTCTTAACTATGATGCTCCGCGCGTGGAGCTCCACTATTAAGTATTAAGTATTATTAAAAACTGGATCATTGGATAATGCAATTCGAGAGTTTTGATTGGCAAAGCCATCATGGGTTATGCGCCATTATTAGTGTTTTGTCTACAAACACGGCAAGCATATGCGTGATTTTCTGGGCCTTTTATTTTTATTGTTGTCAGGAGCCCATCTGGAACGTGCAACTTCCATACAGCGTCTGTGAAACGGCGTCAAGTAGGTTTATTTTTAGACTAGCCCTTCCCGCGAATTAGGTCAAAAAACAAAGGCACTTCCGGTTCGGTGACCCTATGACGTCAGCTTAATTTCTTGTAATTGGTCATCGGGCTCCTGTGGGAGTCTCATTAGCGGGAAATTCAATCTAAAAATAACCTTACTTGTGAAAACGTAGTTGCACGAAAATAGGTAAGTTGCACGCTCGGGTTGATGGGCTCCTGTTGTTGTCTAGTTTTCTATATTTTGAGGACGTTTTTAATAAAATAATTATTCCACTCGCGCTTGTTGGATATGAGATGATTATAGCCAACTCGGCGCTACGCGCCTCGTTGGCTATCTATCATCTCATATCCAACGCGCACTCATGGAACAATTGTTAATTATGTCAATCAGCCAAGTACGTATACACAAACAAATCAACCAATAAATATTGAAATTTCTAAACTTCTTGAAACGGCTGTACTTACAGTTAACCCTTGGAAATTAGCCTTCTCTATTCCGTCCTTGATCTGAAAAACCTGCGCGCTGTCACGATGAAGAAGTTTGTCGTATGTCGTGCCACTCGCAAAAGAAGCGTTCAGTGCCAGAGCGATAACCCATGCTGCATCAAAAGCATAAGCAGAGTCTTTTCTCAATGTCCTCTCCTTAGCAGACTTATGATGGCGCAATTTATTCCAGTAATCTTCAGACGTCTATAGACAATGACCATTGGAAAACAAAGAGGCAAACAAAGAACTAAAGCTCAGGCTCGCAGATTGTTTTAGTTCAGGGCGACTTGACTGGAGAAGCTAGATAGTTGACAGGCTGCTATGTGGGAAGATATTAATCATTATGGTAACATCATTCACGGTGGCATTAAAAAATGGCAACATCCTTCTCACTACTACATGAGGCGGGGGTTCGATTCCCATAAATGGTCTGGAGGTGGACAGGAATAATGGAATAAGGATAACGGAAATTTTGTGGGGTGGAATAACGGAACAACAACTTCCTTTGGATTAATTGATTTGTCAACCGGAATAAGTAGTTTTTTTCAATGGAATAATGAGCTCCTTTTTCTGGAATAATGGAATAACGAAAAATTCAAGCAGGAACAATGGAATAATGAACACCTGATTATTCCTCTTCACTACCCGATATTTGGCGTCACATATGGCTTCAAAATCTTCAAAGATCAATCTGCTCCTCACCTGAGAGACTCCTTTATAAATGGTCAATGAAATTAACACCAATTATAATCTCAGGAATCTTGAGACTGATGTAGCACTTCCAAGTCCAAAGACAAATTTCGTAAAACGCAGTTTTAATCTCTGGAATAATCTTCCTCATGAGGCAAAAGCCCCACAATCACTTTCGGAATTTAAACGTAAACGTAATCTTGCCTCTTTGCCTTTTTCTGGATCACGGTGATTCCCTGTGTTATTATCACTTTTTTTTTATTCTTGTGAGCTGTTAATGCATAGTGAGTTTTTACCTAAGCCCCACTTGGAAACCAGGCCCGGGTTGCTCGAAGCATGGTTGGCGCTAACCGGCGTTAAATACCATGGAAACCTATAGGTTCCGATACCTCTTAACCAACGGTTAGCGCTAACCAGCCTTCCAGCAACCGGCCCCAGCTGTATCGATGTTGAATGTGGTTAGCGTAGCTAAATAAAGCTTTAAATGAAGCTTTACTACCACTACTACTACTACTACTACTACTACTACTACTACTACTACTACTACGACGACGACGACGACGACGACTACTACTACTACTACTACTACTACTACTACTACCTATTAGTAGTAGTACTACTACTACTACTACTACTACTACTACTACTACTACTACTACTACTACTACTACTACTACTACTACTACTACTACTACTACTACTTTGTTGGTCTCTGAGTACTCTGGTCGCCCCCCCACCCCCCTCCCCCTTTAAAAAACCAACTTACCATTTGAGGGGATTTGATTTGTTTCCGTTCGATTTTTGTTCAGTGTAGTTAATTAGTGCCTAAGTGCTAGAGCGGTTTTCAATTGAGTGTCGAAAGTAATTGGCGAATTGCTTTGGTTTTGCATTACTTCACTCAGTGATCGGTTCAAAGTTCCCGAGCCACTTTTTCAACCAATCAGAAGTGAGACCAAAACCAATTGTGGCTCGGCGCGTGCACATTTTCCCGCGTTTTGTGTCGGCTACGTGTAATTACTTCGAGTTTTGATTGGTTTACTGGGTTGTCTCCGTCCTTTTTGATTGGCCAAAGTAATTACTGTGGTTTTGGTTTTACGACACTCGATTGAAATACAGGTGACACTTATATCATGTTCCTTATTACTCTGCTAGCAAAGGTTTCTTAGCTTGTCGTGTCCATTTGCTGTATTTTTACGGTTGTCTTTATCGTTTTGTAGCGGGGAAAGAAAACTCGAACGGTAAAAGCAGATGTACAAAGACAAGCAAATGGGCACGACAAGATGAAAACCTCTGCTGGCAGGGTAGGTCTTCATCCCATTTTAGTAAGAGACGCGTGATTCAGATCAAACCAGATGAGAGCGGTATTATGCGAACTTACCATTCCCGAAATAGTGTGGTTATTATCCTGACGAATGTCCAGCTTAATTGTGGCAATATAGCGATCTGCAGCTTGTTTTAGGTCATGACTTGTACAGCTTAGTTTAGAGTCGTTATCGAATAGTTTTCTTGTAGGAAACTCGCCAAATATTATCCACGCATAATGTGATCCAAACATCTTCTTTTTGAATGCCTGTAAGAGAATAGGGAATGACATTTGCGTATTCTTGGCCAGTAAAACCATTTTAAAAAGGTGACAAAATGCTAATTCGATATTTGGGGGTTCAAGGTCTAATGAAAAAAATCAGAGGTGTTTCATGATTTAAAATTAGTAAACAATTTACAGACCTCACAGAAAACGTTTCTGGCTCCTATCCAACTGAACTCGCCGATGATAATCCTGGCGTCCAAAGCCTGTTTGCAGCAAAGAATAATTGTCAACTTCCAATTGACATTTACGAGCAGCTGAAGTGAGTTGAAGTGGACTTTACCAAAGGTCGAGATCTGGGTTAACCAATCAGAGCACACGAAAAGCTGCATTCACTTGTGGGGTGTTAAATGTTAGGGAATATTTACATGAGACCGGGACAAACTCAGACCGGCACGAGTTCGCCGTTATCAGCCTCCATACATTTATTTTTTGGGTTTATATACATGACACTGACCTGACAATGAACTCAGACAGGTATAAATTTGTCTTGGTTGCTGGACCGACACGAGAAACTCTTGTACCGGTCTGAGTTCGTAAAGTTCCCATGTACATGCTACGCAAACCCGAGACGCAGTCGAGGGTTTGCATAACTGTCGAGAATTCTCCCAACTCCCCCGAGTGTTTAGATGGGGCTATGGAAACACGGAAAAAAGTTCTCTATTGCTTTTATAAAATGTTTCTCAAAGATAATTCGACAAATGAAAGAAAATGCTGGTTTTTTTACTTTTAGATTGAAACAGATTTTCTTGATACAAGCTCATACTTCCTACCAGCCAATCAAAACGCGCGTCTGACAACACAACCAATCAAAATTCGTGTGATGTCACAGCCGTGTTCCATACTCTCATCTAAACACAGTTATTGACCAATGAGAGTGCGCGTACTATCCTAATTATTTTATAAACATGAATACCTTCATTTTTTCCATTTGAAAGCTGACATCACCGCTCTTCTCGAAGCCCTCAACTGCAATAATGCTAATGTTTTTATTTTCGAGTTCAATCTTCAGTTTATCTACCGTCTGCGACAAAGAAGCAACAGAAGGTGAAAGGGACAGTTTTAGGATTTTGCGTATGTCCAAGCTTTGACGCCAGTAGTTGAATTCTTGGGTTTTCAAGTGACGTGAAGGCCGCCATGTTTGTGCCCCTAAACAAAGAAACGGCGGCCATATTTGTGTCCCCACCCAATCCTTCGGGAATTGAACTCTACTATTATGCAAACGATTTCTTTTGTTTTCGTTGAAAAACATTGCTGTTGATCACGTGCGTGAAAACCAACAATAGTTTACGGTTTCTTACAGAACCAGATGATGTTCAATAATCGCAGAGAGTATTAAGGCAAATACACTAAATGACTGAGGCCTAAATTTGGAAGAAGATACTGCGGGTTTACACAGAAAACATCAAATTTAGTTTTGCCTGTCAAATTTATTGTACAGGTCGAACATTTTATTCTACGCTCGAGTTGTCATAACGCACGAATTATCTATTCGCACGCAGTTGGCTCATAACACAAAGGCTGAAATGATTGCAAAAGTAATTCCAATGAGTAATTTCACTTCTATGGCTGATTAGCATTTCCTCTAGAGCGGTTTTCGAATGAGTGTCGTAAAACCAAAACCAAAGTAATTACTTTGGCCAATTAAAAAGGACGGAGACAATCCAGTAAACCAATCAAAACTCAAAGTAATTACATGTAGCCGACACAAAGCGCGGGAAAATGTGCACGCGCGAGCCACAATTGGTTTTGGTTTCACTTCTGATTGGTTGAAAAAGTGGCGCGAGAACTTTGAACCAATCACTGAGTGAAGTAATCATAAACCAAAGTAATTAACTACCGGTAATTACTTTCGACACTCAATTGAAAACCACTCTATCAGTGCTTTCGATTGTTTCAATAACAATGGAATGAAATGGGCTCACGTGAAAGTTTGCCCATGCGCAGAGAGGTGAAACTCTCCCTTTAACTTTGATTGGATTGAACTGATGTCAGAAGACAAAATTTTGTTAAATTTGTGTTTTTTTCTAACTTTCATTTCCTTTCTTTTTTTTTTTCATTCGAACGATTTGACCATGTGGCCTGTGTACAGCCGCCCGCTCTCCCAAAAAGGAATTCGAAGAAGAGCGTCTGTGATTTACCGTTGATAATCGTGTTCAATACCAAGTGATTTTTCCTTTGTAGAATGTGAAGAAAATGATTTAATTGGTTATCACCCCCGATCATTACGTCATTGAAACAACGAGTTTTGATTTACTTTTATTTTTATGTCTTCAAAGAAATATCTTCCGTTTACATCAACAACACGGAGAAACATTCTATTCTCTTTCGCTTCGTTCAGCCGAATAGAAAACATTTCTATTATAAGTAGAAGAGACAAGTAACAAACAAATAGTGGAGGGAGCTGCCAGCAATGGTCACATTTTTACGTACGATGAGTTCGTGTGTACTTTGAATATGGTAAAAAATAAAAATCTTTTTGATGGTCGAAGAGGTTTTACTTTTAAAGTACGAGTGAAATGGAGGGTAACGTGGAGTGGAATGTAAAGTGGAAATCGATTCTACGTACATTGTAGGAATCGTTTGTCAGCGCCGAAGAAACGAAGGGCGCTCCTGACGAATGTTCACGAGGTGAATAGCACGATTCAAAAGACTTTTCACTCGAAAAAGTCTTCCGCTACCCCCATGCCAGTCAATGTAATCCCAACGCCTTGCTCGGACTAATCAAGCCATTCTCAAGGGAACAAGCTACAAAGCGTGTTGTGCTGGAACATTTGAGATGAGTACTTATCGAGGAAGATAGCAGCTCATCGGCAACGATCGGGCTGGTCTTAAGATCAGCCCAACTTTCTGTACCCGGTTAGAAGAATTCAGAGTGCCTATATCCATCTTGTTCGCTATAAAGCCAAGGAATCTTAAAACTATCGGAGACTCTCTTCAATGCACGTTTCGAATCTACCGCATTGACCACCATTTTGATAGTTTAGCTCCAAAGAAATGTGAGCAAAGCAAATTTTGGTCAGCGTAGATCACTCAATAATTTATGCACAATTGTTCCTGAACACGATTACGAACGGTAAATCTCTGATATTTGAGGAGAGCGGGCTAGTGACCACCTGATCAAACTCTTTTGTCAATTTGGCGAACTTTCCATTATTAGGCCTTGATTCAGTTTAAACGTTCGACATCAAAGTTTATCGCCTAGCCTGCGTAGCAAGCCTGAAAGGGAGGAACGGCAAATAGGCCGGGAGGCAAAGCGAGTTCTGAAATGGAAGGAGATTGAGACCCTCTTTCTCTCCCCTTTTAGTGCTTGATACGCAGCTTAAGTTAACCTGGTATCTGGCTAATCAACTCGGGGCTTCTCACGAAGAAGAACCATTTTGCCGCTTGTATTACGCCTGGCGAATTTTACCGAGAAAGTAAATTTTTGTTCCCTTTCAAATCATCGATGACCAGTCCCCGATATTTTCGAGATTGGCTAGAATCCAGGCCCGGCCGGGATAATTCAAACCAATAATTCTCATAGTTAAACCATTGTGTGAGAATACTTTACCGGAGAGAAGAATTCTGGATCGTATTCATGCAGAATAGCAACCCTGTTCCAACCAAAGTGCTTGATAAAGGCAGCCTTAGCTTTACTGTAAGATGTTGTTGAAGGAGATGCTCTGTAAGTGTTAGGGTAAGTCAAGTCGCTTTCAAATTTAGGCGAACCAGATGCGTAGGAAACCTGGATAAAACGATAAAATATATATTTTTGCAATACAACAATAAAACAAACCCTTTTGCAACACAACATGCAAAAGAATCTAAGAATCGAAAGAGATTTCGGAGTTGCCTTGATATTTACGTGGAGAATGGCTTATTGAGTTACTAAGTCTAAGCCAATTAGAAAAAGGAATAGAAACTTGCTTGTACTAGTTTTCCGGCGCCGCCTAGCTCCGGCTTCATCTGTTTGTTTCCTCAGTCATGATTGGCTCATTTGCCCGGGGTGTTGTGATTGCTTTGACATTAATCAGTCACACCACACAAAGGCAGCACTCTGTTAAAAACCGCTCTATAACACAGTGGCATAAATGAAAATTTATAAGGTACCAATTTTAAAAATGAATTGGCCAGTAAATTAAACCCAAACCTGGACCAGATTCCATTTGGGGGCTGCTTCTGCTATGGGTTCCAAAGATTCAGTGTTTGAAGGACCGAGTAAAATCACTGGATCTTGTTTCTTGTTCAAAAGGTTGAAGAATGCCTTGATAGCGTGTGCCCCACTTGCCTAAAAAAAAACAATTCATTCACTGGCTCACTTGTCAGCAGAAAATCAATTATGAAGTGGTCCCCTAAAAACAGTAATCCCTCATCTTCGTGAAACAAAAATATTATCAGCGCCTCCATGTTAGATATTATGACACATATCTATTTTCTTCAATGTTAACTGAAAAAAAAAAAAAAAACAACCAATGCTAGATATTATATAAAGTCAGAAAACGGCGTCTCTCGGTGTCGCGATAAACACCAGCCAACCTTTCTTGCAACTTGACGCGCATTCTCGTTGGCCGCCGCCGCAAAACGTTGCCATATTACCAAAAGTTAATGTTGCAAGACAAGAGATGATCTCTTGTGCAAGAAAAGCAAGAAAACTAAATGCCTCACAGCGGTGGCAACAAAATAACAGATTGTATTTATCCGTGTATTATGTGTTAAGTGCAACAAAATTGCGAGACAAACATTAAGCTGTGTGAGCTGGTGAATATTATCATGTTCTGGAGGTAAAGCGAAACCATTGCCAGAAGATTACGTAGTAAATGCCTGTTTTATCAATTGAAGAATAAAACATGCTTCTTGTTAAATCGGCGCTGAAAAGAAGTAAGTTCTTTACTGAAAAAAAAAAAGTAATATAAGGATTGTGTTTCAGTATTATTCTTCACCGCTTATTAAACGATTTTGCGCGGCAAAAAACAAAACCAAAAAAAGATGTGTACTTTTTAAGAGAGGGAAAGGTTGTTTTCACAATTTGCAAAATATTACTGATACTTTCATTGGTTTTTTAGTATAGCTAACAATAAAATATAGATATATTTTAACACTTTTCGGACAACAGAAAACTGTATATTCAGAGATGCAAACTAAGTAATAAAAATGTACACGATGCTTTCGTTTTATTTCTTACAGCGAACAACTTCACGAGGTTAACGTAATTTCATAGAAATTAGAGTGCTTAGAAAAACTTGAAGATTTTTCACATATATTTAATTGGAATCTTTTCTTCGAAGAATCATTTTTCATTGGTTTGTAGTACTTAGCCAGAAGAGAGAAAAACTTTATCCAATAAAGGAGATTGCTCAAGGCGGTAGAAAGCGAAATTCACCGCGACGGTCGGCGGTTTTGTGGCGAAAGTTAAGTTTAAGGAATTTAGACAACTTGTCGGAAAGCAGTCATAAAGAATGATCAACTTATATCGTAGTCCAGTATACAACGTCGTACAAAGCAATAAATAACCCTCCCTTTTCGGTGAAACTTAAGCTGCTCACACATGGAGTGCACTTTCACAACATGTAACTTTTTTCCATGTTGGCATCTTTCGATCATTCGTTCGGATCCTCACGTTGCCATGCATACAGTCACAAATTAACACAAGAATTCACTCATAAAACCGGGAAACCAAAATAAATCGAACCTTAATAAATAAGGGCAATAAAAATTAATTTGTATGGAATACCGTAAAATGGATTAAGGCTGAAATTGTAGATGGAAAACATGGTTGAAAAAATATATCTGTCACTTAATTTGCTTGCTATGGCTTTGGCAGAGCTTTGGCAGGGCATACGCAGTAACCATGAATGTGTATCATCAGTCAACACTATAAAAAAGGTAAAATGATTTCACTTGTGGAAAAAAACGACGAGCATGTTTTGAAAATATAAATTAAAATAAAAGTCTGCAGTAACAAATCACGAAGATTGGCGGATAACTTTATTATTTTGATCGTCAAAGTGAATGACAATGTCAAGTTAATCAGAAGAACTGAGGTTCACTCGAAGGAAAGTCATTTCATTGGAAAGCCTTAAGTAAAGCTCTACTGAAAAAGGTGAATTAAAAAGAGATCATCTTCAATAACTCAGCATGATTACGGAGCAACAAATATGCTAGTGCCGTGACTTACCCAACTAGTATCTTCGAAGTCCAACACCAAAGTATAATTTTCCAAAATATCGCTCCTATTGTTGATGAAGTCGATGGCCATTTTCATGGCTGCAGCATGTCCATATTTGTCCGATTTTAAAAAAGGAACGAAGGCTCCTATGTGTATTTTCATTTTCCTTTCCGTATCCACCATGCTTCCAGACAAATTGTCAGTTCGGCACGGCGTTACAGCCGTTACATTGAAACATATGTTATTGTCATTTTGCTTGCATTTATCGAAACTGGACGCCACGTTCCCAATTCTGTTTTGTCCCAGAGTTCCATTCCAGCAGCTAAAATTACTAGCCTTTGGTGATTTCTCACAGCAGAAGTGTGAATTCGTTGTAGAATATAAATGACAATAGGCCGTTTGAGACAAAAGTACAAAACACGTAACATCTCGCAAAATTCTTGTGATATCTTTAGCCTTCATCTCTGAAAGATAAAATGAGAAAACAAAAGGAAGTCGGAAACAATTTGCCAAGGTTCACATGCCATGCAACTCCATTTAATTAAACACGATTTTTGCAGCTGGTGCTTTGAGATGTGATGAGTTCCTACTTGATATGACACTCGGTTTAATAATAGTTTGAGAAAGTTCTTATTATGAAACAGTTTTTGTGAATTTGTTTAAATTTCCAGTTTTTTTCCTGTTTTGTGGATTGAAATGTCCCCTGTCCATTTAATGGGACGGGATGTTTAAATTTTCATTTTGGCTGGGACAAATGAAATACTTTTTTATGAATAAAATTTCCGAAGCTATCCCCAAAAGACAATTGAAAGGTTTCGTTTCCCTTTTCGTAATTACTGCCAATGTTTTTGCAGATAACTCTTTATTTGCTGATTTATCATTGGAAGTCCACAAAAAATATTGAGCCCGGATAGAGAGAGCACGTTGCCACTGGCAACAGTGGAGCATCTAGGACAATTGTCTAAGGACATGGCGTCTTGTAAAAATCTTAGCCAGTACACGTTCATTACCTTACTCTTTTCTTATATTACAAGTTAGATATTTAGGACGGTGCCTACTACGTTCTGCGCATCTCGAGATACTCGGATTTGGTGCTTATTAATAAAGGGATGTTTTTGCGCGGTTCAAAACTATGCAAAGAAAGCAGAACTTAGCAGGTGATCTCGGTATCCAAAAAGAATATTGGGGGTAACCACGCGTTTTTCAGAAATAATTAAGCTTCAATTTGGAAAAGAACGCTATACGTTGCTTTGTATTTTAAAGGTCTTTACAAATATTGTTGATTAATTGTCTTCCAAAAATGCGTGGTTACCCCCAATTTTCTTTTTGGATTTCAATAACACTTTTTAAGATCTGCTTTCCCGCATATTCAGTAAACCGCGCAAACATACCTTTGAATTAGTAGGCACCGTAATTAAAAGAACATAACGAGGGTTTGCCTGCGGAATTATTATCTAAGTACGTCTACGGCACTGAAAGGTTATTCGTATTTGGTACGAACTAGATATATGAAGGGCTCTCTCGCGTACAGAGGTGCATTCTTATGGAATAACGAAAAACTTTAGTGAACAAGGAATTTCACAATAGAGGTGCAATTTTTGGAATATACAGGTTTCTTATTGTAGGATTAGAAACATTTAGTTTCTCTTACATTATCATTGGTCCTCGTATTATATTATTCTCGACCAAACGATCTGTTTTGCAGATTTAAGCTTAAGAGAGATGGCTTTCTTCTTCTTCTATATAGACTAAATTGATAATGATGTTTAGCTTGACTAGGGAATTGTCATTGGGCACACATACTTTAAGACCAGTTAATAATGCCACGAGATAGCCAAAAACTGAAGTGGTCGGAGGTTTTCAAGCGTATTACATATATTGTTGCAGAACATCGCACATTTCATTATCAGATAGCATCTTTCAGATTTATATCAATCAACCACGTGCCTTTTCCAGCCGAAACGGTTTTTAGCCTTGCATTAGTGAATAAATCGATCATGAAGAAGAATGCTTTTGCTCTAGATGGATTTGACGACTGTAGCCTTTTTCATACCATCTGTTATCAGCCGGAACTCGGAAGTACACCTTTTGCTGTTCATTCGAATAAAAGATTGTGTGAAGGTGCAATTGATTTTGCGTCTCTATGCAAATTGCATTATTGTATGTCTCTAATACGCCATTGATTGTCATACTACGCAATTGTTAAATGATTAACCATTGCGCGAGATTGAAAGTATATTTGTTATCTTTGATTGTTAAAAGGTGCAATTGTTCATCCGTTCGGTTGATGCTATTGAATGTTAATACATATGCAAATAGCGTCATTGAAAGTTCGCTCGCGTTAATGAAGTTCATGGCAGTGCATATTGGCCGTATGGTTTCAACTGTTGACGTACGAGAATGAATGTATATTTTGCGTAAATGAACAGCAAACTGAGGTGTAATGATCCCCGTAAATTCAAAGAAGCTCAAGATGAAATCAACTGACATCCTAAGTTAACCAACGTGCACAGCCTTTCAAATGTTTGTACGCAAAATAACACTACGCAATTTTCAATGAAAAATTTACAATGAAGCTCTCATACCAGCTAAGCTCCCCGAATTGCAAATTATTCACTTTCCCCAAAGCAGAACTTAGGATTTGCAGTTCTTCCAATATTCTCGATACAATTCAAATAGTACTTGAAATGCATAGTCTTACCGATGTCAAATAAAGTCGATTTGAAATCTACATACATACGTGCATACTTTATTTATTTATATGCGGTAAAATCTTCAGTATATATTACGATAAAGAGTTTCATTACAACTACACTGTTTTACAAGATTGCCGTGTGGGAGCCCGACAGGCAGTTATTATATAGTTGGTCAATTTCCCTTTTAAAATATCCTAGGGAGTCTGATTTTAGCAAACTGACGGGCAAACTATTCCATAACAGTGCTCCGCTATAATTTAGGGGCACCCAACGTCAATTTTCGGAAAATATCTGTTCGGAAGACGATTTGAGATCTAGAATTTTCGGAACACTTGTTGTAAAATTCCTTGCTTGCCTGCCTGTCCTAGGATTTTCGAACATCTAAAACATGGTATTATTGCCCATTTTAAGCGGATTTTTACCCTAAAAAGGTCACCTAGAATTTTCAGCCTTTTTTCTGGCTGAAATCTTCGAAAAGGTAAGTTTTGATCACTATAATTTTCGGATCACTAGACTTTCAGCTAGGGAATCCGAATAGATGAAAAATTTTTAGGGGATCAAAATATGCCTATATGTACCGTTTAAATACGAAAATAGTTTAACAATGCTATGTTTAAGTGGGTTTGAACTATATTCTCGTTTGGTGCCCCTGATAATTATAACAAAAAGCACGCTTGCCATAATTTGTGCGCGGCATAGGCAACTCTAGTTTAGCCTCTGAGTCTCTTAAGTTGTATTGGGTACTGCGAGTACTGAATAAATTCTGGAGGTACGCTGGAGTGAGTCCATTAATTGATTTAAAAATTAATATGGCTTTAAGCTTTTGCCGGTGAGTAATTAGATCGTTCCAATTTAACAGATTTAAAAGGAAACTGGGGCTTGCGTCGTAATTGGACCTGGTAATTGCCCTGGCAGCCCTATTTTGAAGCTTTTGAAGTTTATCACTTAAGGTTAAGTTGCAGTCACCCCAAACGGAGCTACAATAGTCAAAGTGGGGTAAGATCAACGCTTGATAGATTTGGAGAGCAGTGCCCTCTGAGATGTATGGTCTTGTACGTTTAAGGGCGCCTATAGCTGAAGATATCTTCTAAGTTCACCTATATGTATTGATTAGACGATGAGAAGTGTTCGTCAATTATCACAACAAATAATTTAGCTTCTTTAATTTTAGTGATTAACTTGGCATCGATCTCAATGTTTATTTGATCGTCAGAGAATGAATGTAAACATTGGTTTGACCCGATAACCATAAATTCGGTCTTTGCAACATTCAAACTCAGTTTGTTGGAAATGAGCCATATATTAAGACTTCTTAACTCTGAATGTAAACCATGCTCAAGATCAGTAAATGTGCTATCAGCAAAGGTTATGTCAGTATCGTCAGCAAACATCCTTGGGGAGGTCAACCTAAGGAAATTTGGCAGATCGGAAAGGAGAAGGAAATGAAGAGGTCCGACCAAAAATCTAAAAGAAAAAGCTGCGCCATTAAAATAAAGAATTGTGTAATCGCGGCTGTAAACTCTGCGTGAACCAGGAACAGAAAAATATATATACAATTGAAAAAATAAAAATCGGCGTTATTCGCTTATTAACCTACAGCCCTTAACTTCGAAGGGAGAATTGGATGTCTATATAACCTTGATTTAATGTATGTGCTGGAGAGAAGTAAATCAACATGAGAAGTTCAGTTCAAACCACACTCAGTCCGGCTGTATCCAGCGAACTTAGGTTCGCTCCATTTTTAAATGGCGGATTTTACCGGTCTCGTACCTGAGTTAGAAGACTACCTTTCCTCATTTTCTGTTCAGTAAATGCAAGATCGAGAGAGATTTACTGCTGAATCCAGTGAATGTTCAAACATAAGACAAGTTGTTTTTGCAACCAAAGGGCCATCTGCCCTTATTTATTATCTCAATTCCAATTACTTCTCTGGTTAGAAGGAAGCACACGGTCCAAGTTGCCAGTCAACGTCAACCAGAAGTTGTCATTATTCTGATTATGTGTCCTCAACGTTTACCGGAGCATTAATACGTTGGGACTAAATTAAACTGCAATGTACACACAAACCAAATTTGCTAAAGAATGAAATAAGAATGCCCGGCAGCCTACGGCGTTAACGTTAAAGTAAGGGCTCAACACAAATACTATAACGTGGCTTAAAATCAGTAAGTTTTCTTTGTCTCTCTCTTTTTTTTCTTCAAGAAGGGAAGCTAGAGAGGAAGCTGAGAAGAAAGTTGCCGTTTCACACCTCCAGAAATGGCGTTAAAAGAGAAGGACATGATAATGAGGTCAAGACTGTAACAGTTGTTTTATGTGTAAATTGAGAAGAAAGTAATAAGTTATCGTCAGGTGCTCACTGCCGTCATTTGCTTACTGTTAAGAAGAGATGGGCAAGGCAATTTACCAAAATGTTAAATGGAAGTACAGAGTTTACTGAACATTAATAGACGTGCCGATCTCCGCAGCTGCCGCTTTTGTCGATATGACCGCTGTAGGAACCCAATGTCCACTACGAGAAAGCGACAACAAGATAAACCAGAAACCCATAAGGGTTGAAACGTGTAACGCACGTTCACAGCTTCCGAATATTCAGTGCGAACTGATTGGTTGAATGTTTCAGTGCTAAGTACCATATTTGGAAACCACTCGCTCTTGTTGTTCCAAATATGGTACTTAGCAAATTAAATATTCGGAAGCTTGTTTCCCAGCACACAAGGGGCCGTTACACGTTTCAACCCTTATGGGTTTCTGGATAAACTCGATATGCGCTGCACTGTAAACTTTTTTTATTACACGAACAAGGATACACTGAAATGAAAAATGCATAAAGCAAAACAAAGACCGAAAAGGCTACGTCAAGATCGATCGACACTTACAAGTTTTTCGTGCCTTGTTCCGCTAATAACGAATGAAATATTGTCTGACAATCTCAGAGAAAGAACAAAAACCTAAACTCAAAACTGACCATGTGCTCTCAAAACCTGAAAACGTTCTTGTCGCGACCGCGAAAAATGAAAGCGCTTGCGTGGCTTTATCTCAAGACAAAAATAGGTACGCACTGCGTACGTGTGGTAGTGCAGTAACTTGACACAGGGCTTCATTCCATAACTGTCAACTGAGCTGCTTTTTGCTTTGGAGGGCGTAATATGTAGCTCTAACAGTACATGATATTGTTTTGGTGTCGTAAATCACTATAGTGCCGTGGTAGATGTCTTCGGTAAATAGCACCCTGAGAAGACATGTGGTTACTAGTAAAATACTGAGCCCAGATTCAAGAAAATAAATGGGAATCGAGAAACATTGGCATCAAGACTGACAACTCCTTTTTTACCACAACTTTGAGCGTGCACTCTGAGCGTCTGACAGCTTTCTAACACAAAAATGCGCTGTCCGGCGGGGTTGGTATTTGGATGGGTGACCTCCGTCAAAATTTACGACCTGCCGTCAGAAACATAGGACCGAAAATTCTTTTTTAACGCCCAAAATTGCGAACTAAGTAAGGTACAGATTTTGTTAGCCTGCCTTATGCAAAACAACTATTGATGCAAAAGTAAATTAATAATGATGCACAGTTTTAAGGAAGAGCACAAGGACGTCTTTGGGAAGTGTCGCTCGAGAATAAAAAAATTTTGCCATCAGCAATAAAATTTGTGACATGAAAACAACATAAATTTTGTACCGCGAATACCGTATAAAGAGTTACCATCAGCGAAAAACGTTTTGAGAGATTTTCGCTAAGTTCAATTTTTTCTATTGTACTTTTGGCTGCACAAATAAATCGCAAAAGAAAAAGTGACACCGATTTCAGCTGCCGCTGGTGATCAAGTTACCTTGGGTGTTACTAACAACTGTTTGCTGTAACCATTGTTTCTGCAAAGTCAAAAAATCTCTCTCCTAGACAACGTTATTTATCACCAGGTAATTCTATTAAGGTTAAGGAGGACAGTAACTCGGCATGTCACAGTATTCCTCGCCAAGGCCATTTATATGCGTTTTGTCGTCGTACTAGGGTTTTCCGACACAAATTGATTCTTGATGACGCAATTATTTACGGTTCAAAGCCTTACAACGCCTTCTGAAAATTTACCTCAACATCTGTTCGATTTTGTTAAACATCGATGTTGAAACCATTTGTCCTCCCAATCATTCAACATCGGTCAACAAAATCGAACAGATGTTGAAGCAAATATTGACTAAGCCGTTTGCCAGAGCAGTTATAGGGACTTCAGTAACGCTGATATTTCGGCTTTAAGTTTAGGACATTGTATCTCGCTCGACCACTGTCACACACACCACTCCACAACGTCTTTAAAAGAATGCATTCTGACTGAATACACCTCCGCGCCTTCACACATACGTCTTATTCGATGGGTTAACATATAATACGCGCGGACATTTTGCGAGTTGCGTAGTATTTTTCCGAGCCCCACAGGGGCGAGGAAAAATACCAGCAATGTTATCTTGCGTCAATTTTATTTGGTAAGAGTGTTTTCAAAAAAATGCATCATCTGGAAATAAATTTAAGACTTCTCACGATTTCTACGTATCGTTTGCTTTAACCCGCGTGTCTAAAAATGAAATTCTTTCCATTGATGGTATTTAAATGAGTACGCCTTTACAAAATACCGGTTACAAGTTTGAGGGACAGAGAACAAATGGAAGAACTCTACAAAATCAGAGTTCAAAGCGACAGAAAGAGACTGAAACGATTATTTGTCTTATTTCAAAGTGAAGTTGATGTTCATTCCATCAGTTGGCAGTATCCGGTCAAGAATGCAATTCAAATTCAGTAATGTCTTGAGTGGGTCGATATCTGGCATCTTCTAAACTGAAAACAGTTTGGTAACGCGGGTGCATGTCGCTTGCTGACATCATAATTATAATAAGAAAACAAATTGACTTCGACTTCAAAAGTTGCTTTATGTAGATGTTGTAGCTTATAAACATTATAAATGAATGCTGTTGTACTTTATTTAGAAATTGAAAATATCTATAATCATTGATATAAATTTGAATTCCACTTGGTTAAATCGAAAAAAGAAAGAGGAATTTAAGAATTCAGTAAACTGAAACTACTAGGGACAATTGTAATCCAATAATTGAGCCGCTTTTATCTTCGACCATAAGGATATTTACGTAGCTTTAGTTTTACTAAAAGTTTAGTATTTTCCTCTCTATATAATGAACGACTTAAAACTGCATTCATGTACCAAGACAGCGGTGTTTAGTTTTTAGCCTGTCATCTTTTTAATTCAGTTGCTGCCATAAACATCGCACGAATTCAATTTTACATATTAGTTCCTTTACTTCATTTTCTTAACTTCTCCTCATCGATTGCTACTTGGAAAATTGTCAAAATGATTATCAATTTACCTGCAGTTTATTGAGCGCATAGAAGTAATGCATCGTTTTTTACTATACATAAATCTTCGAATAATCCAGAGAAGCAAAAAAGGAGTTTAAGTCACTTACCATTGGTGTTGATCAGGAAGAAAAAAAATATTAAAAAATCCCTGGTTTACGTAATTTGAAAATAAGAGATGTTGCTGTTATAAGTTGCCACGAATTTCTCTAATGTTCGTTCACTCTAAAAAAGGGGAATTTTCAGTAAATTTTCTTTCATTCATGAGGTCTTCAGAGGAAAAAGAAACACGCTGTCGTGGAAAAAAATTTCAAAAATGACTTCGCATTGTTTGAAAACAAAAGCCTCGCTAGAAGAGTTTTTTCTCACCCTAGTAGATATTGCCATTCAAATTCACTTCTTTAGCGAGAGACACATTGTGTCGATAATGTGCTTAACGAAGCCAACTTCGATTCACATAAAAAATATATGAGACCTAATTTACATTTAGAATTTCATAATTCCGTTTCCGGACGTTCGATAAAACTATGGATCCCATTCATGGTTTTCTCGATTCGGTTTTTGCTTAGACTAAGAAATGCATTTATCGTGGCTAACAAGTGTGATTATGTTTCAGTCGCCATGCAAGAAGAAAAAAAAAAGTTATTCCTTGGTGCTGATCAGTTCAATAATCGTTGCCGGCGGCAACAAGGGAGATTGTGACGTTAGTGACTTGATGCTGTCACTGTTTCAAGAATACAACTGACATAAATCATAATCTCGAAAATTGCCCATTGAATCCAAAACTGACATTTCACGATAACAATCAAACACTTCACATAAAAAAGAAGTTTCTTTTCTAAAAAAACGCACTTTTGTTTTATAATTCATTTCACATATGCTACTCCAAAAAAAAATTTCCTCCGGTGTACTTTATGCCTGTTCAAATAACTTATTTACAATTTAAAATATTAATCGAAAAGTTTATTTCTTTGACTAGAGCATAAACTTGATATTGATCGAAAAAATCAACTTGCATAATCGCGTAATGGACAACAATAATTTACGTGGGATAATGGAAAAAGGAAAACTGAAATATATAAATGATGATGAACTAGAATTTCGAATCTCAAAGTTTTCCTCTTACACTGAAAAAAAGAAAAAAAAAAAAAATGAAACGAGCAAAAATTCCGACATGACCCTGTGATCGGTAAAACTTTTGGTCCCGTTTTGTGCATGTCGTTCCCGGCCATTATAAATATCGAGTATGACATTTACAAAACGATTGTTAGCAGAATGAGGTGACTGTGGGATGTGCAAATGGAAACAACGAGGCCCTATTATGGATTCTCAAGATACGGGATATTTTGGTAAAAGGTGGCGTGAGGGGTAGAATGTATCCCCATTCACGCCGAATCACTAGAACCACGTGACATTTGGCAAGTGTTAGCTATGTTTCGGCAGAATCACCCTCGAGCTCTGTCAACATAACAATTAAAATAAATGAAACGAAAAAAACTCTGTTTTAGCCCTTACTTAAACTAGGTGATGTGGTAAATGTAGTCTCGCAGGTCACACTTTGCTTACTCAATTCAGAGCGAATAAAGAAATATTTTTTGAAGCCAAAGGAAGACTGTTTCAATAGTGTGTATTATGTTTTTTAAAACTGGAATCTTAGAGACCTTTTTTAGACCTCCACTGAAACCCCACGAGGAACTTCCTTACGTTTCACACAAGGTATATTCCCAAGCTTTACGGGACTGAGAAATCCCGAGACACTAAACTGAGAAAAAAGAAGACATTCCGTTCATTTCATTAAAAAAGTAACAACGTTTTAGTGTTTTATCACAGATCTGGAGTATTAACGTCAAGGCACCGATTTCAAAACGGTTGGTCTCTCGGGTATTTTACCTCCGTGAAGGCACTTTAAAAAATTGGGATTTTTTATCTTTGCCTTGTTAGCCCAACGGGACTTTGGCATTAGCGTCAAGCGAAAAGTATAGATTCGAGTCTTCAGTTTCTAAAATACTTTATTTTATTCAAGAACAACCAACCCTAAGGAAAGCGTCATATAAATAGTAGTTATAATAAATACAAATGACAATTAAATGAAATTTATTACATAAAAAAATAACTTTATACAAATCTTTTTTTAAAATATCTCTATCTGACCCGTGTGTATTGTATCAAACAGGATTCGGCTTGTCAATCCTAAAATGTACAACAATCTTTGTGTGATATAGCTGCTGTTTTTGTATCACTTAAAGTTATGATCTTGTAGGGTTGCTGCTTTGCTAAGATATGGTAGTGGTTTTGTGAAGCCATCTCGTCCATTTAAAAAGTAAGTAAGCAAGGCTCCTTTTCCCTGCGAATAAAACCAAAATGCTCAAGTGAAGAAACTTGAATACTTGGTAGTAACAACTTATAAAATATTAGCGGGGAACACTCTGCCCTATTTTCACGGGAACGTGAACAATTTCCAGTCCCGTTATATCGAATCTGGCATTTACCAATGAACAAATTTCTAGTTTCTAAAGAAACTGTGGTACTGCGTCGGGGGGGGGGAGGGGGGGGAGATTGAAACAGGACAATGTGGTTTTATCAAACGTGTTGATAAAGGTCGAATTACCACCGTGAATGATTTGGAAAGCTGACGTTTCGAGCATTAGCCCTTCGTCAGAGCGAATTTAGGAATTGTGGGTATTGTTGGTTTTCATGCGGGCGTGGAAGAGCTTTGCAATTGGTGGAAATGTGGTAACATGAATTTGTGAATAAATTAATGGAATGAGAGGCGTTCATTGATTCCGAGAGGATAGAGAGTACCAAGTTGAAAGAATAAATTTTGTTCCAGATTTTGTGCCAGACATTTACCAATGACTCTGTCTTTCGTCCACGGCAAAGTCGAGTTTTAAATGTTACAACTATGTGAACGGGAAGGTAGCATAGGTCCTTCATTCGTATGCTATAAGAATAATGATGTCTTACGACAATTAAATATATTTGCTAATTTGCGAGCGTGCAGTGGCAGTAGATTAATTGGACCAAACTCATACTGGTACCTAGCAGCCCTGTCAAATATAGCAAAGGGTTTGGGTGTCTAGGTAATGACGCTTTTTCTTTTTCAAAAACAAATGGTATGCGCATGTGCCAGCATCTTCAGGTTTGAACGAGATTAGAGCCCATAACCGTGCGCATCTTAGAACTCTTCTCCAGATATCTCACTTAAGGACCGGTCGCCATATATGTAGAGGGAGGGAGGGGAAAATATTTTGACAGATGAAAATTTTTGCCAGGCCTTTCCTCCTCAGGTCTAA
>NC_090869.1:68747454-68759954 GCF_036669935.1 Montipora foliosa | reverse complement strand
AAGTGTGCAAAACCTGTCTGTAACAAGTCTAAAGAATGTTCATCCCCTGCTGACGAAGACAGCCTAGGCTGGAAAGCTGGTGTATCGATGGCTTATTGCGTTTCTTGTTTTGACGTGCCGACCCCGAAGGTGGCCAAGCAAGCAAGAATCCCAGTTAAGGACATCAAACCAGTTACAACGAAATTCACAGCGAAGAGGCCACCAATGCCCCCACAAGCTAATGATGGTCAAAGGAAATGTCTTTCCCTGAAAGAAAAAATAGAAGTCATCCGGAAATCTAACGAGGGTAACAGCACGAGAAAGTTAGCGAAAATATTTGATTGCGGGAAAACACAGATTGTCAAAATCCTGAAGCAGAAAGCTAGGATTCTAGAATCGTGGAACTCTAATGAAGGAGCTCAATCTCAAAAGAGATTGAATGTTGAAAAGTATGGCGAAATCAATGGTTTGTTGTGGAAATGGTATACCAGAGCAAGAGAGTCAAATATCCCTGTTGATGGCCCCATGCTGGTCGAAGAAGCGCGAATCATAGCTGAGAGAATTGGAGATGACATATTTAAAGGAACAAGTGGTTGGCTAGACAAGTGGAAAAAGAGACATAACATCGGCCAAATGAATATTGCTGGGGAAGAGGGAGATGTAAGCCAAAAGACGATAGACGGCTGGAATGAAAGATTGAAAGAGCTAACTAGGGGCTACTCACCGAGGGATATATGAAATGAGGACGAAACTGGCTGTTTCTGGAAAGCGATGCTTCAGAAATCGCTCTCTCAAAAGGGGAAACGCTGTAGGGGCGGCAAAAATGCGAAGCAACGAATAACTGCTGCATTCTTTGTGAATGCAGCGGGCAACAAAGAGGCCCTTATTGTGATAGGAAGTAGCAGACGACCGCGCTGCTTCGCACGTTTGGCGAATCCATCATACCCCTGCGGTGCCCAGTACTTCAGCAACGAGAAGGCGTGGATGAGAACCGAGATAATGGTTACTATCCTTACCAGGTTGAACAACCGTCTGAAAAGAGAGGAAAGGCATATTATTCTTTTCTTAGACAATGCACCATGTCATCCACCCTCGCTAACAGACATGTTCTCCAACATTAAAGTGGCCTTTCTACCGAAGAACACCACATCGCGCACGCAGCCCCTGGATGCAGGTATAATCAAGGTGTGGAAGATCTGCTACAAAAGGAAGTTGCTGCGGCATATCGTTAGTCAAGTTGACGGAGAACACTCTGCCAGCGAGATAGTAAAGTCTGTGAATCTCCTAATGGCCGTGCGATGGATGGTAAATGCGTGAGACGAAGTCAAGTGCAAGGTAATCAGTAAGTGTTTCAGACACGTTGGAATGTACCCCTCAGCCATGGAATTGGATGAAGATGACGATGACCCGTTTGCCGGTGAGGAGTTACTAGACCTTGAAGCCCTGGTGCAGAAGATGTTTAAGAAAGGTATTGACGCTGCACCCTATGCTGCCTTCGACGATGATGCGGACGCCTATTAATATTACTCCTTAGATCCCGCCGACCCTGACTGGAGGGAGACCCTACGAGATGAGGTTATCGCTACTCGATCAAACAGCAACAAGACGGAAATAGCAACTGATTCCGACAGTGATGATAGCAGTGACTATGCTCCCTTACCAATCCCAGCGGTGCAAACAGTTAAAGGAGCACTTGATCTCGTGCGTCAGATCGCTGAGTTTGCAGATTATCGGAGTTGCGAGGATTTGTCTACTGCAGTCACGAAAGTGTCTGATATTCTTGTTGACATGAGGCTTAAGTCACAGAAGCAATCGAGCATTCTAGATTTCGTGGATAAGCGGTCGAATGAGACCGAGTAATGTAAATACATTATTAAGATTTCAAGTACAGTATATGCACCCCATGTTTGACGTTGTTTTCCTAGGTTTTGTTCGGTTTAAATTTCATGTGATCCACTCTACGTAATCGCTAGTTGTTGTCCTTCAGTAGCATTTGGAGTAATGATTCAAAGTTCGAGTGAGGCCTAACACTACTGTGAAGTTTTTGTACCCAATTATTCCATCAGGGATCAACCCTAGTATTGGAATTGGGCTCACACAAGGACAGAGAAAAACTCTGACCAGGGTGGGATTTGAACCCACGACCTTCGGATTAGATCACCGCTGCTCTACCGACTGAGCTACAAGGCCAGAACGGGAGCTGGCCGTGGGTATGTGAGATGTTATTCACAAGGACAAATTAGGCTCGGCCCAAGCCTAATTTTAGGTAATCGCTAGTTGTGTGGGCCCAATCCAATACTAGGGTTGATCCCTGATGGAATAATTGGGTACAAAAACTTCACAGTAGTGTTAGGCCTCACTCGAACTTTGAATCATTACTCCACTCTACTTTTCCGAAACTTGTTGCATGTGAAAAAAATCAAATAAATTAGTTTCTATTTGCCTAATTTTAGCTGATTAGGCAATATGTTTATGTAATTAATTGATCAATCCAGTGTTCGACTTATTTTGTTGATCTTTCCCGTAAGCGACCACTTTGTCGTGCACCAAGGGTGGTCGCTTACGAGAGAGTTGACTGTATTCTGGTCTTGATCGTTTGTCTGCTTCTTATCTTGGAAGGGTGATTTTAAAGCGCGAGAAAAAAGGGGTTGTTTCTCATTTACTCGAAGGAAAATATGTTTTGGCCGTTCTTGCAACTGGGTTTTAAAAGAGTTTCATATGTCAAAGTTTCGTTTCAGGCAGACAGACCTTCCTGCCTGGTAATTGTAGTTAATTGCGCCGCTATGTAGCATCATCGAGGAGCAAATCAACTCAAACGAGTCCGATCTTGGAGGAAATGTTTTCAAAAGATCTGCTAGGCGAATTTTGTCAACTCCAAACATGCTTTGAGGGATCTAAAATAGAAATGAAATGTACTTGTTTTGTCCGCCGAAATCATCGACTGAAATTTTTAAACAAATGCCAGAAAGACGACAGGCAGCTGAACCGCTGAATTTTTCTGCCGGCTTCAGTGCGGCTTTTTTGGAGTCAGAGAAGACTTCTTCCGTCCCGCATTCATTTGACTCAACTTGGTAACGGCATTGAACCGATTTCGTGAGAAATGTTCACCTGAAAAGGTTTTGAAATTCACAACTGCACAGCAACACGTAATCGAAATCATGTTTCCCTGATTTGACAGGCTTTTGCTCCAGGGGAGGAGATAGTAAAATGATTTGATTAGCGGAGGCGCCAAAAATCGGCCACACCCCTTGAACACGAGAAAGAGTGAAGCTGTTACAGTATCGCCTCGCCGTGCCCTCCACCACCCCTGCCCACGGGCATTTTGTACTCTCCCCAGCTTCGCTCGCATCAAGATGCCGTCGAAATAAGGATCAACATCTAAGAGGGGACTGTGAACAGTCTACCATCTTTTTTCCTACGGAGGATTGGAATGTCATTTCCTACTCTCTTTTTTACGCAAAATGCACCTTCCCGTCTTCGGTTTCACGATAATATGAAACAGGAGTCCCTTTGGGCTTTTTTGGCTTTGGTTTCGTTGGGGGCCCTAGTCGTTGCGATGAAGACCTCGGAGGTAATGGTGGTGGTGATAGTGATGAAGGCTTCACAGGTGGTGTGGTGGTGATGGTGGTCTTATATTCTCCTGAAAGTCTTCAGGATTCTGCAGCTGTTCCCATCCTTTCAGGGCTGTCAATCTTAACTTTGGGTCTTGTTTCAACACGATACCATGACATGTTGCCAATTCCCCCATGGATGTTGCGTGCCTTCAATGTGAGTGGGTCGAAGGTCTCGTTTCACCATGTCTTCCAGGACCTTGTATTTTGTTCTGCTGTTAATGACGGCGGTTCCAAACGCAGTCTCACCATACCATAGCTCCCAAAGCACATACCCGAAACTGTACATATCGGCCTTGCTGTTGTAGATTCGGTTTTCAAAGACTTCAGGGGCTAAGTATATCGAGGTGCCGCAAATCGTACCAGTTATTTCGTTTCATGCTTGGCTACTCCCACGTCTGCAACTTTCACACCTCCGTCGGGTGCCAGCTGGACAAAATAAAAATATATCTATCAGTACAAGGTAAATTTTAGAAATCACACGATTAACGCAGTACTAAGTTCAAGTTAACGTTTCAGGTCTACTCTTCTTTCTCAACCGTGTTTGTCAATGTCTGTAAGTATAAGAATTTGTCAAAGCCGATAAATCGATTATAGAAAAGGAACGTACTTGGCCCCAAGGAAGACACGCACTGAAGTGATGCACTGCGTTTCTTGTCATGAAAAAACTCTTGATGTCATCATTTTTGGCAGCAAGAAGGGCCTGGTAAAAAGCTTTGATTTTGCTGGATACATACTCTGATTGTTAGTAGTGTATTCTTTTTTCGCAACTGCTAAATTAGAGAACTAATTCAAATACTCAGAAGTGGATGTGAAAATCATCATTTCATAAAAGATGTTGTTGTTGTTGTTGTTGTTCAACAACTTGCAAAAATGTGAAAAGTGAACTGACACGAGCGTCGGACAAAGAAATAATCTGTGAGTTCACGACAGGAACTTACCAAAATATTATTGAATTTTAAATCTAGGTGAGCAAATCCTTTATGATGAATGTATCGCAAAGCATCCAAGATAGTTAGAGCCCAGCCTAACAGCTTCTTCATGACTGCTTCCTTTCGCTTCCAATCGTGCAGGAGCTTCCTCCGGATGAGACGTCACGTGAGACCTGAGCGAACAGCTGCATAACTCCAGGATGATCATCACTGTTGTTCAATTTCGGCCATGCTGAAGATATGTTTTATAAAACTTTACATTGTTAGGATGACTCAATTGTCTGAGGAAAATAATTCAGATAAACAGATAGGTTAGGAAAAAAAGTGAAGGCAATAAACTCGGAGTTGCACCTTGTCCTTTTCTTAAAGTTTGATTTAAGACGTGAAGTACATGTAACCTATGGCGTGGACCTAAATTATAAAATGTTTGATTTTCCATATATACGAAAATATCTCGACGTCTGCAATAGCTTTCTGATCAGGCCAGGATGGAAGATATTTAATTGTAACAGCAATGAAAACAATAAGAATCAACAAAACGAGTTTTAAAAAAACTGCAGTGTTGTGTCAGCGGCCCTATACACCCTCAATGTAACCCCACCCCCTAATCCTTTGGATAAGGTGGGGGTTAAGGATTTGCTGCTTCAAAAGAGATGTATGTCCTACTATTCGGGGATATATATTTCAGTCTGTGAAATGCCCCCCATCTGTTAGTTTATACTGGAAAATTGTATTCTACGTGATTCTCAACAAGGAAATGCTAACATATTTGTAAGTGGGTTGTGAAGACAAGCAGCTAAAGGGCAAGATAACTTATACAAGGAACATGTCTTCATGATGACAGAGAGCAGGCGTAAATTCACTGGTAACATAAGCACATGTTAGAACTTACATGTACTCATTCCAACAGGAGGACTAAGTGTGCATTTAAAATCTATACAACACAACCTGACGATTTCGTGTTCTGGATATTGTTCTACCTTAAAGCTCGCTCCTCGTCAACGAAATGGCATACGTTGTTGGTTGTGAGTGGATCTCTGTTCCTCTTAAGTACAACCTCAATTTCTGGCTGCCCTTTTCGATGAAGAACACATCTGTACACTGTAGAAAAGCTGCCATCTCCAATAATGGACTTCCACTTTTCATCGCATTTCAACTCTTCATCTGTGAAATCCGACTTCCTGACCTCACTTAGCTGGAAGACAGTTAAGCTACGTTGCAACAACTTGATCTGTATCTTCAAAGGTTCGTAAGCTTCCCGGATCTCAGTCTTGTTTCTTTTGTCTTCAAGTAGCTGCTGGTACAACTGTTCGTCGCCTTCTGTTAGTTGGGGTATCTTCTCCTTGATCTGTTTCAGAAACTGCACCGCGTCTTCTAGTTGTGTATTGATGAAAAGAAGCAGGCGGTCCTCGGTAGCAATGACTCTCAGGGCATTTACGGGATCTTTTTGACATGTAGCTATATGGATCATCATCGTAGCTTTCCAGTTTAGTTTTATGTTGGGCCATCTTTTTTAATTTGGCACCAAGCTTACTGAAAACTGGAGAAGAACTAACCACCACGTACAGATGCCAAGCCTTGCCGAAGCCATTTTGGTGCAGTACTTTTCTGGGACTTGCTTTTTGTCACTTCTTCGCTCTGTGAAACGTCTGCTTCGGTCTCCTCAAGGAAAGCTTGTTCTTCCACTTTATGGATTTCCGCTCTCATTACATCGTACTTTTCAATACAATATTGGATCAGCGAAACCTGAGCTTTTGCAAATTCGTGTTCGTTATCTTCCCATTGCTGAACAAGTGTTCTCTCCGAATCGTACTTTAGTGCTTCACTTTTTGTCTCTTGCTATTTTGCCGAGGCTACTGGTACTTTTTCCATAGACCAACCGCAAAACTTCTTGATAGTTTTCTCGGATTTGAAATCGCCGCTAGCTTTGCTATGATCTCTTGAATTTTTTGTGACTGAAGTTGACTCAGTTCACCAAATCTACGTTCCTGGGAGCTTTTTAGTTCCTCCATACGGCTCATCACTCGTTTGATCCTTTTCTCTGTTTCTTGATGCGACATTTCTGCTGACTTCAGTACAATTCTGATTTGACGAGAGACGCGCGCAAGGAGATCCTCAAGCTTTCTGATTGATAATCATGTCAAAACATGACATTAATAACTACTTATTAACCGAGAATGAGGTCTTTATGGGAAAATCTAAAACCGAAACCATGCTACCTATTCGGTAAGGCCAAAGTTTGAGATCCTCCCCAGAAACAGCGAATCATAGCGCGCATTATATCCGCTACTAATACAAACCATACAATGATGACTTTGACATTACTTCACAAATCCCCGTTTTCGAGCTTTTCACGAAAAAATATCAAAACTAATTTAATTGACGGAAACACATCTCGACCATTTTCATCAATGAAGCCTGTTAACTCAGCAGAGATAAGGTAAAGAAAAAAACCCTTTCATTCCAGTTACAATAATTGAAGAAGCCAGTGGCTCATGGAACAGTTTCAAAAGCCGGAAGCTACAAGGTGTATTGCTGAATTACCACTGGATAAGACGATTCATAAAGAGTACCAACACAGCGGTTGGGGAAACGCACCGAGAGAATAAACTGTGTAACTATATGTTCGTCAAAAACGCAACAAAAGTGTGTCCATGACTGAGAAAACCAGGCACAACCAGGCAGGAGGTGATGCAGCTCATATCCGCACCAATTTCTCTCACACTTGGCATAAATGTTGGGTTTGATTAGAAAATGATCTTGGCAAAAACTAGGTCAAAATATTTTATTCCCTTCAAGTTTGGAGGACCCCCTCCAAAAATGGCCGTTTGTCATTAATTTATGCATATTTCATTAGCTGTCGTTGATCATTTTATACTATTATCAGTCTCAGGGCACAGATATTCATTTGAACTAGACAATTTGATTTTTCCCCTTGGCTCCATCTTTAAGGTAGTTCTATATAGTTTTTTTTGGACCATGCCTAGCATTTTCAATTGGCGTTTTTTATCAACCTTCCCTTAATCTTATCGATGTGAAAAGTTTGGTTGAATGTGTTTTTAAAGGTAATCGATGTTTCCATGAAAACGATATACTAACAGAATGAAAATTGGTTTAACATGAATTTTGTTCGAACCAGATCTGTTATAGAAAAGCTGATGGCAATTTCTGAAATTACGATATATGGCCAGGGAAATGTGCAAGAATAAAAAAAATTATGTATGTTTGATTTCGAATAAATCGCGCAAACATCTCAAACCATGCATTTTGTTTAATCAAATTAAATGGACTGAAAGAAGAACACTATTTTAATGAAATTGCAGCTCTAAAGGACACCCAAATGCGCATAAAGTTATGTCTTAAGGCTATAAAAGTTTTGTTGGTTTGTGCCCTCTTGATCTCCAGAACGATACATTTTCTCAACATCACTGCCATAAAACTTAGAACAATTTTCGATTTTAAATTAAGCGCTTTTTCGAAAAGCTTAAAAACGGCTCGATGGATCTTTTAAAACGTTACCCGTGCATGCCTGCCAGTGTTAAAATTTTATTCCAAAGTTTCATTAGCATTGGTACACTGGAACACTTTCAAATCTATCGATGAAGTAGGGTACTCGAACACACGAAAAAGTTTTGTTACAAAATCCCGATATAAAAACAATTATGTTAACATATTCAGATCTGTGTGCAACATTCTCCCGTAATCAATACATTTCGTTGATGCATATTTTAAAATTTAATAGTTCGTTTTATTTGTGATTGACTTAATGTATTGATAACATTACTTGGGCACAATATTTAGCCTTTTTACTCCTGCAAAAAAATTTACTGTTTCCCCCAATACCTTTCAGCTCTTCGTCACTCGAAGTGGAGTTTTCGCTGGCGTGGAAAGAAGAGTCAACAGTTCCCTTGATCCGTATTTCTATAAACATACCGCAAATTTGCATTCAGAAAGTGACGCGAAACGTATTGATCGCGGGAGAATGTTCCAAATGATAGATTTGAATATTTTCACATCGATCGATCAGATCAAGGAAAGGTTGGTAAAACGCCCATTAAAAATGCCAGGTATGGTCCAGGCAAAACTGTATCGAGCCAACTTAAGGTGAATATTTCGGAGTGTTGTGAACAGACTTTAATTGGTGGCATGCAAATAACTACACTGGGCAACAGCAAATACATATTACTCTAACATGGATAGTGATTGCAATCACTAAAGTTCCCCAAAAAGACATAAAATGTTTGGAGACTTCAATATCTTTTCTGTGCCGTGGCATACTGTTTACATAGGACCTTACGATTTTTAGCTATTTTATGAACATCCACTTAAATACAAAAGCCATTTTTCTGTCTTAATCTAACTCGAAACCAGCAAGAAAGATCTACCTAGGTAATTTTCCTATCAATTACTAGTATAAATTCAGCGAAAAGAAGCACTTGAGACAATTCTTTCATATATTTTCAGAGCTACATTTAGGGGCATTCTCACCATATCGATCGATATCGATGAAACTCGGCGGAAAAAGATTCAACGTGTAAGTTCTAGCTAGTTCTCTCAACGTATGTTTCAGGCTTAAAATAGAATGGAAACAAGAAATAACTATGAAATACATGTCACTTATAGCTTAGACGCGATTTTGCGCTCTCGTTGATTCTTGGATTGCGAAATGTCCAGTGTTGTGTTATCTGTTTTGTTGCTTCGACCCGAGGTTTAAAGAGAATGTCCATTGCCATCCCTCTTACATAATCCGCCAGAGATATCAACATTCGTCGAGAAAGAAAGTCCCTAAACATTTTATAGCTTTTTGGGGAATTTAAGTGATTGCTCTCACTATCCATGCTAGAATAATGTGTATTTTCTGTTGTCCAGTGCAGATGTCTGCCATCTGTTAAAGACTATTCACAGCACTACAAAATATGCACCTTACTTGAGATGGAGCCACGGAGAGAAATCAAATTGTCTAGTGCAAATGAATATCTGTGCTTTGAGACTGCTAAAAGTAGAACATGATACAGTGGATTTCATTTTCACATGGCCTTTCTTGTTGCAGAAATACTAAATCAAAGACAGCTAATTAAAAACGTGTAAATTAATGACAAACGGCTATTTTTAGAGGGGGTCCTACTAACTTCAAAGGAGTAAATATCTCATGGACACCGTCACTCTGCTCTCACCTATCCTGCTCAGGGTTCCATCGAATTCAATTTTCGAGCATACACACAACGAGTAATTAAATATCTTTTAGTATTTTATATTCCTTTTGCATACTTTAATTTCTCACTGGCAATACTTATGAGGATTGTTCTTCATGGATGAGATAACAAGATTATTGATGGCTGCGATTAAGTCGTTAAAATCTCCTGTGATCACACCATACGTCTGAGCCAACTGTGCAGCTTTGCATGACAAATATACGATCTGGGAACTCGGATTTAGAGCTTTTAGATTTGCGCTTTTTTCACTGCCTCACGTTCTTCTCTTTCAATCAGGTCCCACTTGTTAGCAACAAACAAGGTACAGCCAGTGAATAGTGCAAGGTCCACCTCAGCATTTTCCTTGAGGTTTTGAGCGTAAGTGGTTAACTTTTCTAGCTTTTTAGGTAAACACAACAGACGCGTTAAGGTTAGCTTATCCAAAAAAGTAATGATGATTCAGTCTTGGTCACTGTTCATCACAAAAATGAAGACTAAAACTAAACAAGAGGCTACAAGTAGCCTATACTCGGGCCTGCAAAAGTACAGTGGTGTATGGTTAATTTAGCACTAAAGAAAAGAAAAGAGAGAAGTCTGTCCTTCTCGCATCGGCCTTACATTGCGATTCTTATGATGTTCGACTGTGTATGTAGTGAATACCCGGACCCAGATTATCTTCATTACAGGTGGTGACAACGACCACTGGACCATGGAAACGAGGTAAAAATAGTGTATTTATTCCAAAGTGGCTAAGCACATTGTTTTTTTACTGATCGATGGCTATTCTTGCTCAGTGTTCGAGAAAGGAAACGCTAATTGAACGGTTTCAGATGAAACGAAATGACTCATCGAGACATCTTTTGCAGAAGATGACTTTGTCACGTGCGCGGCACGTGATGAAGATGTGCACTATAGCTCGACACTTGAAAATACTTTCAGAAGTACACAAGTTCCTTGAGGATGGCCATGCCAAATGAATCCATAGCACGAGAATCAAATATTTAAAATATACCATTTGTTGTAATTTAAATACTCACAGTAATATGCACCCAATTGTCAAAATAAATACAGTATGTTATTTGCCAGCTGGGAGGTCCGTATAGGGAAAAACTGTGACCGAGGCCTTGAAATTGCTGCCAGAAGCCCCAGGCTAGGCCGAGGGCAGCTTTTTCAAGACCGATGTCACAGTTTTGCTATACGGACCGACCCTTTGCTGGTAAATAACTTTCTTTTTTTTTTCCGCTCTCTCTCCCACCCTCTCTGAAATCACTTGTTTTAATTGTTGACTCGCACCGAGCTTGATAGTGAATGCAGTATTAAATCGACTGACAAACTGAACGTTTCAAAGAGAAATATTTCTTATTTAAATTCTATTTCCAAACCTCTTGTCTAATGAAAAATAATCTCTGTATGTAAACGGAGTCGGTGTCCAAAAAAAAAAAAAATGGAAATTTAAGGTCATCACACAAGCTCACGCAATCAAGGCATGGATTCCGCCTGCCGTGAGCAGGCCGGATGAGAACTGAAATTCCGCCCGCTCCCGGAACCAATCAGATTGAGAAAAAAAAAAAAGAAAAGAATTATAATTCTCTGTGACCAAATTTTGGAAAATACCTATCAAAGACAAACAGTAAGCAAACTCTATTTTGCAACTTTCAAGTACATTACCAGTATGACTTGGGTTGTATTGAATCTGAAAAGTTGTGTTGAACGATATGACTTCTGCAGGTAATTCTGTTAACACGAAATATGTTTGTCTCGATAATCTTGATAAGGCAGTGTATTGTTCATTTCCTACATTTATAACTGATAATTACAGGGCAGTAATTAATTTCCAGTCATAATTATGTAATAGCACATAGTGACATAGCTGCACATTCACTACCAGTATTTGAGCCATACACTAAAACATCACCTTGACAGTTGTTTTCCTAGGATCAATGGGATGTGAACCAGGATTTTTCTAGTTTATTGTCCCTGCAAAGGTTGAACTTACCAGCAATATATATGCCATGCGGTGGACCAGACTATTTCAAAAAACAAAAATAGTGTTTCGTTTCCGGAATGGTGAGGGAAGGAGAAAAGATAGAACACTGTAGTGTGGGTCACTTCGCCTGTCATTCTTATTTCGCTTCGTGTATTGAAACTCTCGAGAAATAAACATACAAATGTAAAAGCAAACTCTCTGAACAGTGTTCCTTGGTATCAACATGCATAATTAGCTTTTAAATGCATAACGCAAGGCTCAATAGAACAAGACAACAGACGTATTAGCGTTTGCGGCTGGTTAGCCTATGCGACTTCCGGATTGCGTGACATAGAACAACCTCACTTATCTCCCCAGCACTACGTGCTGAGTGGTAAACAGGACCTGCTGGATCGGACAAGAGTACTGGTTCGTGAGCAATGTACAAAGCAAACGAACCAACAAACTTGGGGGACGACGCGGCGCAGACTTAACCACACCACACAGGAGTGACCCAATTTTAATGACGGTAAAGCGATATATCCAACCCATCTCCAAAGGGAGGGAAGAGGGGAAAAACGTTGACAAATTGCAAACAGCTAATTGTAAGCAATAAGTATAAGCGTTCTCTGGTAAAAAGTTTTAAAAAGACTATGAGCTTTCGACAGACTGAACTGCTGTCTTCAACGGATAAAAACGAGCTAATTGTAGTTGATTTTGATATAGAAGACAAATTGCCAAGCGAACTTTGAACGGCCGACTACAAAGAACGCGAAGATAACTATCGCGACATAAATAGCCGTTTTAGTACGGTCACGCA
>NC_090869.1:68737454-68742454 GCF_036669935.1 Montipora foliosa | reverse complement strand
TGCGTCGATTCATTAGCCATTGCTGATATAGTGAAATCAGTACTCGTTTATACACTCTCAAGCGAAGCGAAGGCTGCACACTCGTTACCTCCGGAGCAGAACATCACTCCACAATTTGATCTCCCTACACAAGCAAAAGTCCTCAATCCCGATAAAATTCCCATTTCCATATAACCCAATGATATTCACTCCACATACAGTCATATTAATTAGCCCTCGTTAGAGTCGTGAAGAACAAGAAAATCCGAAAAAAGTTCATCTGTTTAGCAATCTGTTTATCCATGACCAAGGTTGTGCGCCTATCGAGGAATTGCGCGACCCAAATCTTGAATTTCATCACCTGCTTTGATTGGTTCAGTTGAAATTATCACACGCCTGCAAGGCGCCAAAAAATCCTGCTCTACCCCCAGTGGAAACAAATGCCACACTGGGCTGCACACGGGTTACCATTAGACACTGCTTGCGACAATCAATCACGTCAATATTTACATGAGCATAAAGGGGTTTTCCCTGAGACAATGTTGAGAGTTTTCTTCACCGTTTTTTCTCTTTGTTTTCTGGCTGCAATTTACACCTTGCCGAAGATGAAGCGATTGGGAGAAAATAATAACGAGTCGGGAATGCCGACAGTGAAAAAAGTTTACCTAAAATGTTGGGTAATGACGGTTTCCTTCCAAAAGTTTCCTTAGACGCACTACAAAGTATGCTTGCTAACGAAGTTGTTGCATCCACCTTGTGCTCGTAGTTTTTTATGAGCCACAACTTCCATTTCATCTTTCCCATAAACTCTTGTGGCAATGATAGACTATTCTTTTTTTTCACTATCGGCATTCCTGACTTGTTATTGTTTTCTCCCATTCGCTTCATCTTCGGCCAGGTGAAAATTGCAGCCAGAAAACAAAGAGAAAAACGTTGAAGAAAACTCTCTACATTGTCTCAGGGAAAACCTCTTTATGCTCATATTTGAGGTAGGGAAAGTTTATTGTGAGAGAAAGACCTTCAATCAGTTTTTCAACTAGACTTAATTCACCATTAAACTCTCTTACTACACAATAGTTATGCATTGCAAAATCGTGTTATGAGCTTGGGGCACCTGTGACGAGAGCTGCCGCATGACTCGAATATAGTGGGATTTGTACACGGTTACAAACGAGTCATTCACTCATTCTTACCCGGAACTTCTATATCAATCAGCCAATAACCAGTATTTAAGAGAAGTCTGAAGTTTTCAACAACTAGTAGATGTATACTGAAACAATTACGTATTTATTGCTCTCAATTTCTATGCATGGTAGTGGACAAGTGCACAGCCTGAGTGAACTTTGACATGATAGACATGTGAAGCCTGGAATCCAATTTTTAGATAGATGCAAGAGTGAAAGTTTGAGAGAACAAGAAATGCTGTGGGAACATGAGCCAAGGGGAGACTCATTGTGAATGTTACTCCACCGCTTTTTTGAGTTCTTGCAAACTTCCATGAGTGTGTAATCTATGACTTGATAAAAACATGAAGAAAATGTTTTCTATCTTTTTTAGAAAAAAGCCCAAAAAATAATAAACAAACTGACTACAACAACTTTTCTGTGCTTCTACGTAGCAATTAGATTACAAGCTCAAGATTTCTATGAGGGGATAGTTGATGAGGCCAAGAGCCAAATCAGCTATTGCCTCACAGAAATTGAGAGCGAATAATCTAATTGTTTTAAATTAGTAGAATTCTAACTGAATCAAGTATCGCCTTAAAGAAATCGAGCGAATAATCTAATTGTTTTAGTAGAATTCTAACCGAAATTAATGCAAATAACAGCTTTCAATTATCTTTCAACGCATTATCGAACTTTATCCTATAAAAGAAAATCGCACATATTGAATTGTTTAAGTAAATTTGCAGTTGTTAATGCGCGCACACCCGTTTTTTCAATAGTTTCAGGTTTTTAAAGTAAAGAAAGCACTAATGTCCTTCTTTTAGTCTTCTCAGGAATTTACTTATCCATTTCCATCTAAACTTTCTTCCAAAACTTTGGAAAAACACTCCAGTGGCTGAGAGCATAGAAGTTGCTCAGCCGATCAGATGGTAGCATTTGCAATAGTATACTAGCAGAATTCTACTAATGTGATTTAGTATAAATCTACCAGCATTCTATCATGATTGCCGTTCTCTGATTGACTACATGTACATGTATGCCACTCACTAATCATTCTGTTGTAGACATTGAGTAGCGTAGCAGTGTGTGGTTGTGAACAAAATGTTGGCCGCTTCTTTGCGTTTTTGAGGTGTCTGTGAAGAGATGGTAGCAGTGGCCTCATGGTTAGTGCAATTGTCCCTGGATCGAGTGGTCTGGGCTCAAGCCCTGGCCTGGGACACTGGCGTTGTTGTGTTCTAATGGGCAAGACACTTACTCTCACAGTGCCTCTCTACACCCAGGGCTAGGTTGTTTGAAAGCCAGTTAATTCTAACCCAGGATTAAAAGTTAACCGAAGTATTAATTTTTCTTGCATAAAAATGTTTTTTAGTGCTTACATTCTGTGTAGTTTAAGCTCAAAACTGAAGGGCAAACAGTATAAACAGAAAACCTCGTCGAAAAGTTGCAAAATTCAATTCAAAATTCTTGCTAATCCTGGGTTAGCTTAATCGGGCTTTGAACAACCCAGGCCAGGAGTATAATTGGGTACTAGCCAGTTGTTGGGGAAACCTAACAAATTGCAGGGAGTGACCTGTGATGGACTAGCATCCTGTCCAGGGGGAGTAGAAATACTCCTAGTGTCTTTATACTACAGAAACAGGGATAACCTCTGGCAGCTATGAGCCAGTTGGCTCCAAGGCTTCCATTTTGAAGAGGGTTTACACTGTAGATTAAGTTTTGAATGGCTAGTATACTAAAACAATTGGATTATTCGCTCTCGATTTCTATGCATAATAGTTGACTCAGGCTGCACCCTCGTGAACTATCACACAATAGAAATCTTGAGCTCATAATCTACTGTAATTATGAGAATCATTTTTTTTTACCAATCAGTGCATATACATTTTCTTTGGGCTTTTTCCTAAATAGATTTCTTACCTGAACATGCCAAGTACATTATAATCTTTTCTTAGGTTTTTCTTTTTTTTTATTTTTAGTTACCCAGGGCACTCTTTGATAACAACTTATGCTGAAGGGTTTACCCTGGTTGAATATGTGATTATCATTTAACTATCATTGTTATGCTAGGACCAATAATTCTGCTTAATGTTTGTAATTGTAATTATGACATCATTTTTAATTTGAAGATGTCACAAAAGCCCTTCTACACAAATTTTTAAAATCCATACCACCAAATGTATATTTTAAAAGAGACCAGAGGAATTATGATCATACCAAAAACCATTCCCCTCTGAGGACTGGTTCTCATGCAACAACAGTTTAAAGTAATTTTGGTGTCCCTTCCCAGAACCATACCTTTCGGTACTGTTCCTGTACGTTAATCAACCCCTTATATTTTGTCTTTCATTTTTGGACAAATGCTAAGCATCTGCTCAAAGAAAGTGTTATTATTGTGTTTCTAATTGGTTTTGCCATCAAAGTAGGTGAAAATTATATTGATACAAGAATATGACACTGCAAAGTACACTTTGTAGCACGAACAAGGGCAGGAAAAACTTATTGACCAGGACTTTTTCTAAGTTATTAATTAATATGGCATTAATTATTGTTCTGCTCATCCAGGAAAATTAGTGTGAAACATAAGTGGAACAAAAAAAAAAAGGATACAAACTTCAGTCATCAATGGGTCTCTGTTTTTGGGCTTTAAGTGTTCTGTAACATTAACAATATTATAAGATCTGATTTGATTTTTGATGTATCAACAAACAGTTTTCACCTTTTAACAGCTCTAGATACCCTCTTTCGAAAATTACGAATTTGGCGTGATGTTGCATCATCAGCTTTAACATCAAAGGTAAAGTCTGCATAAGAGCCAAGTGGCCCATCAGGCTGAAGCTTGTCCTAGCTTCTGTAGCATGAGGCGATTAGGACTATTTCTACTTCCCCTGGACGGGATGCTGGTTACCCCCAGCATTAAGTTAGCTGGTACCCATTTACACCAAAAGTACTCCTGGGTGGAGAGAGGCACAGAGAGAGTAAAACGTCTTACCCAAAGACCAGAATGCAATTGTCCCTGGCCAGGGCTTGAACCCGGACCACTCAAGCTAGCCATGAGGCAACTGTGCCTCTCATGTGATATACATTGACAATATTGTAGTCAATTTTGTTGCTAAAAATTTGGACCGTTAATTGCTTTCTATTTTCTTACATTTTGAAGTTATTGTGGCTCCCGGCATGTATGCTCAAGTCATACATTGTATATTGATTTATGTCCTTACCAATTAGATAACTGTGGATGACAGATATGCAGAAGATATATGGAATTTGCTGAAGAGTTCCTTTCAGAAGCTTCTGATCAGAGAGGGGGTCGAGGAACTTCATCATGAAGAATTGTATAGGTAATGTTTCTTAATAATGTAGTTATTTTTTGTTTATGACCAAAGGTAGTATGTATGCAGACATTCATCAAAAGGCTTTGAACCCAAAGTTTCCTAACCATGAAATCTTGGGTGCCCATTACTTAAGCATATCTGAAAAAGGTAAGTTTTACCAGTTCACTAAAGTCAAAATTTAGTTGCCTGTGGCACATGGGCATTAAAGTTTTGAAACTGGAAGGTGGCTCTGAACCTCATGTACAGATTTTTTTTTAAACTTGATCAAAAGTTTTTATTAATTGTCCTGCTCATCAAAATCTGATAATATAAAAAAAATTTCACCATACCGTTTTTTAAAGCTGTAATTAAGGGTGTTTTAATCAGGTCGTACTGTTGCTATGGTAACCAGTTGTGTCACAAATAATGATGTGTTCACCAATGATTAAGCAGCTTTTTGATACCTTGATTGTAGCATCAAGTGGTAAAGAGTGGTTATAACAACCCATCAAATTCTAAGTCTTGGAAAGTGCTTGAAACTGTT
>NC_090869.1:68712454-68732454 GCF_036669935.1 Montipora foliosa | reverse complement strand
GGCCAGAATAAAGTGACCTTACTAACGGGATGGCGTTAAGGCTTGATACCACTGTATATGTACACTGACTGGCTGAATTTATGAAAACCGTGTCAATATCACCCATATGCACTTTGATTTCATGACTCCAAAGGGCCTTAAAATCACTTCAAAGTATGGAAAGAGAGTGGAGGAAAAAAAAGACAAAGGTGAAATTTCTTTTAATTCGTATATCGTCAACTTTTTATCGTCTCTGGCGAAAACACTGTTATTCATACATCCAGACCAAATTGCCGTCAATTTTCATGCGTTCGTCCTCGTATTGATTGCATATGTAATCATTGTCATGGCTGCACGGGTTTGCCTTATGATCCACAGACTAATTTGTCTATGTTATGTTCACACTCAATAAGAGGACATACGCATAGCTTTTCACTACAACAAAAAGCGAAAATGGTCAAGGGTAGACTAGTGAATCTTGAGAGAGGTGCAGCATTGCGGTTTAACACTATATCATGACTAATTATCACTTATGATATATCAAGAAATATCTTGTATGTTTCTTGTAAGCAATGTTGATAATATCATGATTAATCAATGGTTTTATAAGGGACTGATTTTTTGATATTTCGCATTAGGTTTTTATCATATAAGCATAATTTATCATGATATTATCAGAATATTTAATTAAGTAAGAATTTCTTCTTCCTCCTGTGATATAGTGATAAATCTTGATATTATCAGAATATTTAATTAAGAATTTCTTCTTCCCCCTGTGATATAGTGATAAATCATGATATTATCAGAATATTTAATTAAGTAAGAATTTCTTCTTCCCCCTGTGATATAGTGATAAATCATGATATTATCAGAATATTTAATTAAGTAAGAATTTCTTTTTCCCCCTGTGATATAGTGATAAATCATGATATTATCAGAATATTTAATTAAGTAAGAATTTCTTCTTCACCCTGTGATATAGTGATAAATCATGATATTATCACAACATTTTTATTAAGTAAGGTTTTCTTCTACCCGGTAATAGAGAGATCAATTGTGGTATTCTCCAGCTTTATTAGAGAATTTTGATATTATCATGATATATCAAACAATCACTGTCAGTGTCTGTTCTTCTTTGTTACATGATAAAATCACTTGCGTAAGACATGATTTGAGAATGAGAGTGATACATGATATTATAGCTTGCTATTCAGAAATATATTTTTCCATGCTATTCTCAAGATTTGAGAGTGATACTTTGATATCTCAATTTACCACTTTTTCAAATTAAAGATTTGATGGCGACAATTACAGAATTTGCAAGCGAAAATTATTGAGCAACTATCATGATAATCTCAAATGATAATGATAGTTTAATATTTGACATGCACATTATGATGAAAATGATTCCTCGATATTATCATGCTATTGTCACCCAAATATCAATAAAATATCCAAATGTCAAGTCTCAAACAAATAACATCCTATCAAGATATTTTGATAAACCGCAATACTGCACCTTAGTGTGAATCTTTTAGGCAAGAGATCCCGTTAGGTAAAAGTACCAGAGAACCAGAAACAAGATTTCCATCATTCTTTTCTTACACCAGTAAGGTTACTTTGAACACAACAAAAGAGGCAGATATCCATTAACTGAATTCCGCCTCAAACATTGGCTATTGAAATAGTACAATATAGTTTCATGTGAAAGTAATGTTTAACGATTCTGATGATTTTGTCTTTAAACAGTTCCATTTAAACATTTAGATGCTACTTGTCGCTTTTAATTATGTCAGTAGTTAGATATGCGTAACACCCTGTAAAAGTATTGACGTCACTTTCGTGCCTGTCAAGGGGAAAATTCAATTATCATTACTACAGGATCATGTTAGACCAAAATACTTCAGAATCAGAATCTATATTAATATGCACAATTATTTCTTCCATTTCACTTTTTTATCAAATTATTTAAAGGTGTTGAAGAATGATAGCATAAGAGATCGTGTATCTCAAACACTGCTTTCACTGGTGCGAAGAGAACGTGAAGGAGACTTTGTTGACAGGTACACTGTATGATGTAGTTATGCTGTTGGACACAGATTTAATCAAAAACAGTACAGCATTTAAATCAATAGGGCCACACGTTTGATCCTTGTCAGTAAGTATAGTCAGTTAACAGACCTGTGTTCTCTTACGGTCGTCGTGAGCAAAAGAAATTAAAAAAAAAAACACAGATTAACTGAACCAACTCATTTTCAGGTATTCGCTTCATCCCGTAACATTTTCATAATTACCCTGGAATGGGTGAAGGTACGCCATAAGTGGGAAAACAGTTTTTTTTCTTATATCGGATAAGAATACTATGAGGATGTTAAAGGAATTGATGCAGTGTTCAGGACAGGACAAGTCTGTACTCTAGCGGCGCCCGGTCGCCTCAGGTGACCGGCTTCCATCTTCGGGCGACAAGAAAAACATACCTAGTCGCCCCGCCGGGCGACTTCCTTTTTGAGATTTAACTTAGAGATGAAAACAGTCTCACAATAATTTGTCTTTCCCTTTTTGATTTCTTGTGTTGTTTTGAAGTTTACAAGGCGAAATGGCTGAATTCAGAATGTTTAAATCCATCTGTGAAGTCAAAACATTGATCGTTCAATGGCTCTGTTCGATGCGTACGTTTAACACTGGCCTACAGTGAAACGGACAGCAGTTTCCTTGTATACTTCGTCTAGCATCAATAAAGAGTCTTCTTAGTTCTTGTTTGTATAATGTGCATGAAAAGTCCCTAATTGAAGGAGAATGTGAACAAAATTATCAGAAGCGCAAGCATAGAGGGTGTGCTCGATTGCCATTCTTATTGCACTGGTTCGTTATATCACACCACAGGACTGTATTATAAACTAAACGCTAGATAGTTATCATTCCACGCTTAAAACTCAACTCGCTCAAAAAATAAAAACATCACGTGGTCTTATGACGTCATGCAAGAGCGGAAGGCACATCCCCGCCCCCAGTCGAGACACTATGTCGAGACGATTACAAAAATAAATCTAAACTTCCGCCTCTTCTAATAAACAAAGTTTTGTTATTGGTCTTTTGAATTCTCCACGTCGATTTCGGACAGTAACTGCACGGACTCTTCCATCTCATCCAGTATGAGTAGACACGACTCTGCCCAACGGCCAAATGCCACGTGGCTGATTCGGTTCAGATACAAGTACAACGTCTCCCACTTTCAGATTCTGTCTGTTCTCTTTCCACTTCTTCCTCTCTGTCAGGCTAGTAAGATACTCTTTGGTGAAACGTCTCCAGAAGAAATTTGCTAGGGCTTGGAACTGTCGCCACAGCTTGGTGGAGTTAACCTCTCTATCCGTAACAACGGCATCTTCATAACTCGGATTTGCACGCAGAAGCAATAGGTGGTTTGGTGTGAGTGCTTCAACATCTATTGCATCAGAAGATACATGAGTGATTGGTCGACTGTTGAGAATTCCCTCTGTCTCAACCAGAGAGGTCCTCAGTGCTTCTTTAGGGACGACTCAATCTTTCAGCACCGCTTTCAGCGCTTTCTTCGCGCACTGTACGAGTCTTTCCCACGCACCACCAAAGTGTGGAGCACTCGGTGGCTGAAAGTTCCAATCAATCTCTTTTGGTGCACAAAAGTTCTGTATTCTCTGTTCATCCAATTGCTTGAGACATTTCCGCAACTCGTTGTTGGCTCCAACAAAGTTTGTACCATTATCACTGAACATTCTTTGAGGTCGTCCACGTCGTGCTATTAATTTTTTCAATGCCATAATGAAATGATCTGTTGAAAGATCATCCACCAGCTCAAGATGGCAAGCTCTTCTATTCATGCAAACAAACAAAGAGCCACAAACGTTAACCTCACTACGCTTCTCCTTAACTAGCATTGGTCCAAAAAAGTCAACTCCAGTGTTCCTGAATACCATCCCTACTTCAAGTCTAGATTCAGGTAGGTTTCCCATTTTCTGCTCGAGGGGCTTCAGTGTCTGGCTTTAACAATAATTGCACTTAAACTTTGCACTACGGACTGCCTGTCGACCATGAATGATCCAATACTCTCGTCTCATTTTATTCAACAGTACTCTGTCGGCGGATGGTAATACGAACCATGCATTTCATCAATGATTAACTGTGCAAGTTCATGACGTGCGTCAATGATCTTGGGATGTCGTGAACGGTATGGTATGGCCTGGGCTTTCTGTAGCCTTCCATTTACAACCAAATATCCATCTTCCAATGTCGGGACTGGGACTGGTGGTCAAACATGGCGGTCCACTTTTTCTCCAATGGCGGGAATGAATCTTCCGAAATAGAATCCTCAAAAGGGCCCCCAAGAAACGTTTTAAAGCATAAAATGACACGTGGTAATCGCCGTCGGCAACGAAGTGAATTGAGTAGCGCGTCAAGTGAGAACTCTTCTCCTGCTGCGAAACGACCCAACCAAGAAATGTCGGTAGAGCAATGGACTAAAACATCACTCTTGTGAATTTATACGCGCCAAATGACGATAATCCCAATTTTTTTAACACTTTGTTTACACACCTTTTGGATTTTCACTGCGAAGAAATAATTATTGGAGGTGATTTCAACTTGGTTTTGGATATAGAAGAAGACAAAAGTGGATGGTTAGCAAGAACTCGTCAAAACGCGAACAAAGTCGTAAACGATTTCTGTGGAAAAATGGATCTTGTTGATGCCTGGCGGATTCTAAACCCGGATATTAGTAGATTCACATGGCGCCAAAAGCACCCTGAAATACACTGTAGACTTGATTTCTTCTTGGTATCTCAAAGCATCTTGGGTAACGTCACTCGTGCTGATATAACACCTGGCTTCCATGCAGACCGATCATTCCATGATATCTCTAAATATATCCTCCCATGCTAACAAAAGAGTTCCTGGTTTTTGGAAATTGAATACATCTCTTTTAAACGAAGAGATTTACGTAAATCTAATGAAGCAAACTATTCGTGAAACTCAAGAGGAATACAAGGTTGACGCCTCAGTAAGTCCGACTCTACTATGGGATATGATTAAATTAAAAGTACGCGAAAAATCTCTTAAGTATGCTGTGGGAAAAAAACGTAAAACTTGCAATAAACAAGCTATCCTTGAGAATACAATATCCCGATTGGAAAGAGAGCTGGAATTATCCTTGAACTTAGAACAACAACGTAAATGCGCACCAAAGGAGCTATCCTAAAATGTAAAGCTAAATTGTACAATGAAGGAGAAAAGAACACACAATACTTCTTAAATCTTGAAAAACGTTATTTTAAACTTTGTACTATAAGTCAGCTTAAGACGAGGGACAACACTTACATCACTTCCGATAAAGACATCCTTTCTACTGCTGAGGTCTTTTATCGGGATTTGTATCGGTCTCCGCTCCTTCCAATGACAGATCAAAGTCTCTCTGAGACACCTCATTGATGATTACCGGTAGTAAATGACGAAAAACATGCGAACAGAAAAAAAGTGTAAGAATTCCCCCCCCCCCCTCCCACCCAAAAAAACAAAAAAATTGCACTGACACCAAAAAGGTGAACTGATGGAGATGCGTTGGATTATTGTGCAGGGTTTTAGAAACTGAGCATTCCATTCCTTTGCAGATTTTGCTCTGCATATTCTAGATAGTGATGGTTAATATCAAATCTTCTTTTTCTCATGTACTCTTTCATGTAAGCTTTGTGTTTTTCTTTTTGATCAGTTATGTCTTTGCTACCAGTTAATGTCATATCAATTTTGTTCTTGTTTGATATTTGAGAAACTTGTTTCTGTGCAGTAGACACATAATGAGCTTCACCAATATGCCCAATGTAGATGCTGGCACATTCACCTGTCACAGATACAAATGTATTTTGCTGATTACAAATCTCATGCAATACCTTTCTTCATTTCTTCTCGTCTTCTTCCTTTAGATATGCTCTATTTTAAATCTGTGGCTGTGATTATGCATGATGTGTCAAACAACTTGACACCTCCTAATATATTTAACCTATTCACCCATCAAGCTGATATTCATCCTTACGAGACGAGATCATCGCAAAGAGGAGATTATTTTCTGAAACGTTCGAGAATAGATATTCAAAAAAGATCTTTCTCAAGAATTGGCGTTAAAATTTGGAATAGCATATCTTGTGAAGTCCGCCAGATGTCAAAATCTAACTTCAAAAATAATGTTGATGATATCCTCTTACAAAGACTGCTAAAATATGATGATTACATTGATGTTTCGATAATATTGGCAAATTTTGACTCCTTAGTTTAGTATGTCAGGTAGTTAAAAATTTATTTATTCAATTTAAGCTACTTTTTTCATGTTTATTTATGTTATACTGTACAAGTTTTAAGCTGTTCTCCACTGCACTAACTGTATTCTAAAACTAATTTATTTTATTTTATTTATTTATTTATTTTCATGTGAATGTGTAGTTATGTATTTGTAACCATTTTATCTGGAATATTTATTGTAAGCAATGCTCGCCTCGACTAGCTATTGCTAACTGCGAGCAATGCATAGTTTTGTGATATTTTATGCAAAATACATAATAAAACCTGAAACCTGAAACCTGAAACCTGAACAGATTGTACAATGGTAACAGGAGCAAATGTTGCTAGTGATTCAGCAATATGAATTCTTAAACTTAGACAGTTGGCTACTGCTTGGACAATAATTGCATCAGCCCATGTTCCCTCACGTGACATATTCAAATATTCTTGCCAAGAGTGGCCAGTATTACTTTGTATAAACTGTTCTATAAACTGTTGTTGCTCTATAAACTATTGTTCAAATATTCTTGCCAAGAGTGGCCAGTATTACTTTCTATAAAGTGTTCGGGGTTATGCAATAAATGGTGAATACCTAGGCTACGTACTTGATAATGATTGTTTGGAGTGCCATACAGCTGATGTGATACAGCTCGAAAAAAGCAATCTCCACCACCCCCAACATCTAGTGGAATCCTGCCTAAATGAGATAATCTAGATTCTAATAAAGAGACAGAATGTAGGGGTTGTTCTGGATTACTGCTCTGATCTAATGGTCCTGGATTTGTTTCTACATCTCCACTCAATGAAATAATTCTATTAGAAATGTATGTTTTCACCTGATGGTGCTGTGAGATTTTGAAAACACTGGCAACAACATATACACGAAACAAAGGAGGTATATTACAAAAGCATGGTGGTCCTGGATTAGTTTCGATATCATTACCAAGTCGTCTTAGTTCAGGAATATAAAATCGATAAAGATAAATCTGCGTAAGCCATAGGCGATTCCACTGCATCATCTTGAAACGACTGACAACTAATTTTAAGACAGGCAAATATATTGCTTCAAGATAAAACAAAAGCAGCAATGAACACCAAAATGAGTGTTTCCTATTAATTATTTTGTCAGAAAGAACGACAGAAAACATCAACTTCTTACCTGAAAGTCGTAAACTCCTCTCCTGCCGTCGCTGAATAAAAGTGGCTGATCTACGGTGTACTTTGTCATGTGACTTCAGACGAACATTTTCCATATCAAGACCGAGCATATCCGACTACTAAATACCTGTGACACAAGTTTATCGTGAATTCAAAAGATACTTGGAACACTGTTCTTCTACGACTTTTAAGACTTTAATTTCATAATTCGATGGAAAATTCAGAACGTCCCCTAAAAATAATGAAATAAGAGCATAGGGTAGGATTCACACTTGGGACACGTGCGCTTAGCGCTTCCGTTCCAGAACGTTCGTACACCAATTCGGCCGTCCGAACGAAAGCCGAAATTTAACAGCCCATTGATCGAGTGAACGAGTGATCGAGTGAGCACCTGAAGTCCCCCTCACTATACCTCATTAAGACTTCGTCATCAGTGAGGTAAAAATGACTATTTTGAGAATGTAAATACTTCTAAGTTAGACCAAAGCGAAGTATCATTCCGTTTATGGAACTCTCGACCCTTCTCTAAGAGCTGCACCTCCTCACCAAACGATTCAGCTTGTGCCCTCTTCACTAGGTAATTCTGAGCAGATCTCAGCTCCGGTACTGTAAGCGGTCCAGTCAGACGCTCTTCCTTCTTTGTTCGCGTGTTGTTTAAAAACCTTTTCACATATGCAATAACTCTTCTCATTTTCGCCAGTGATGAATATCTCTTGCAGCCCAACAAGACTTCACACTCGTGCAATACTCCAACCCATCTTGCTTTTCTTTCACTGTCTTACACTTTGTGAGGTACCTCAATCTTACTGTCTGGCCAAACATCAACTGGCATGTATAGGAACTCAGGTCCACGATAGTACCGGTGACTCATGTTGAGCTGAGCTGGGCGTAGTCCTCGGGTGATGTCATCAGCAGGGTTGCACTCTGTCGGAACGTATCTCCAGTAAACCGTGCCCGCCTCCAGTGTGGACTCCAACTCACTCATAATTGTGTGAATCTCAGACACCCGGTTTCCCATGAACGCTTTGTAATTGGAACTGGTCTGGCCTATCCAATGCAGAACTTTAGTAGAATCACTCCAGAAGGTTATCTTCTCTATCTTCATCGTCAACTCCGTTGCGAGAGTCTCAGCTAGGCGTGCTGCTAAGAGCGCTCCCATGAGATCGAGCCTGCAGATCGACTGAGTCTTCAGGGGTGCAACTCGTCCTTTCCCAGTTACTAGTCTACATTCCACGGTGGTATCTTCAAACTCTCGCCTCATATAAGCGCATGCACCATAGGCATCCTGACTAGAATTGCAAAACACGTGTAAAGAGGTTTCTCTCACAGCTTTCATTTGACCAAGGAAGGCTCTGGGAATCTTGATGTCATCAAGTGCTGCTGCTTCACTGTGCCACTCACGCCATTCTCGGAGATCAGCTTCTCTCAAGTCGTCATCCCAGCTGTATTTCATGTGATTTAAATTCTGCAAGATGATCTTACTTTTAATTGTAAAAGGGAGCACGAGCCCTCAAGGATCCCAAACTGAGAACGCTTGGCCAAGTATTTTCCTCCTCGTAGTACCAGCTTCTCCACTTAACCCACTAAACCTCAGCATATCTTCCTCAGCATCCCACATGTTACCTAAAGCTCTGTCTGTCGGCAGCTTATTCTCACTCAACTCAAGGAATCGTGGAGATCTGTCCTGTTCTGGGATAGTTTGCAAGACTTCTGCGTCATTTGCCATTTGTCACTTGTGAAGGCGGAACCCCCCTCGACGCAGCAACTCAGTCATTTGCTTTCGCATCTCAATCGCTTCTTCTCGCGAGTTCGTAGACGGCAGGCCATCATCCATGTAGAAATGCTTGTAAACGGCCTTTACACCCAAGGGAAGATCTCCTCCATTCTCATCTGCATTGCGCTTCATTGTGTAGTTCGCCCTGGATGGCGCTGAAACTTCTCCAAACACTGTTCTTTCGAACTGGTACACGCTCGGTTGCTCTTCTGCTGATTCTCTCCATAAAAACCTCATCGACGGTTTATCACAATCTGGTAGGCGAAGCATATGGTACACTTCCTTCACACCCGCAGCCATGGCAATTCTTCCCTCACAGAATCTGAGCATAACTCCAAACAAGGAGGACAAAAGGTTTGGCCCCGTGAAAATCTTATCATTCAGACTTTGACCCATAAATTTCGCTGATGCATCATACACTCTTCTAAGACGATCGGGTTTCTTGGGGTTGATGACATACCGATGTGGTAAGTACCAAATCACTTTGCTTTCGCTTTGTACCTCAGCTTCGCTAAGTTTCTTCACGTAGCCCTTCTCAACATCATCCCTGATGGACTCTGCATATTTCTGCTTCATCTCTGGGTTATTCTCAAATTTCTTCCCCAAGGACTTTAACCGTCGCTCAGCCATATCATAGTTGGTCGGTAGAGTTGGATGCTCCGCTCTCAACAACAGTCCAGACACGTATGCATCTTCTCCCTCAATCTTCACTGTTGTCCGCTCCATGAGAGCAAGTGCTCGCTTGTCCTTGATTGAACGGGTTGGATTTTCTACCTTCACCACTCCCAAGGTTTCAATTTCTGACTGAGCAACGACCAGCCGTCTTAAATCTTCATCCTCATCTACACATCTTTCATACACTTTGAATGCATTGTAAGGCGATGACACTTTCTGGTCACCTGGCAACCAGTTTGTTACTGCCCAGCCAAGTGGGGTCTCAACACCATAGGGTACTCTATCGTCGCCTGAATACTCTGAGAGCTTCACAATTCTTTTAGGTAGAATTAGGTTTGAGTTGTTAGTTCCAATTATAATCTACACTGGGCCCGAATCGGTGTCAGCAATATCTAAGTCCTTCACGTGGCTATACTGGTGCTTTATTGTTGACCACTTCAGCCTCTGATCGGGACCAGTCAGGTTTGGCACCTCTTGCATCTGGCTTGAGGTAACCTCACTGTCCTGAGGAGTAGTCACTGAAGATTTCGCACTGTCTGACATTCTCGCTGATTCATGTTTTGCTCTTCTCCGTTCCATAATCTTCAAGTCAACCTCATGAAGAAGTGTGTGGTGACGCATTGCACAACCCTCAACCTTACATCTGTCTCTACTACGACATTTGCTCAAGGTTTCAACGTTTCAAGGTTTCAAGGTTTTTATTTGCCATGATTACATATAATGTATCCGATTTATTAAAGAAAATACAAAAAATTGTAAAAAAGGCGAGGAAGCCCATAAATTAGACTAGGAAATTAAGTTTAAAAGACGATGGCGTGGTGATAAACAGGATAGACAAAGCTTGTGCTCATCCACTACCTTTTCGTTCTCGCTCCCGGACATTCATTCGAACACTTTGCACTCTTGTAACCTGTGGTTAGTTGACTTGTGAACTGGGCATCTCACCCCTACACTGCTGGTGCGACAGTTTTCTCCGGTCATTCCTACAAACAACCCAGGCACAAAATTATCACTATTCTTTCGGGTACCAACTTTGACTGAGTCTGGTCGTCTCCACTCTTTCTTCTCAACCATCCATCGCTGTTTCGACTCGCTTATTTTTGCCTCCTTCTCCAACCACTCCGCAAATGACTCCCATGTTGACATTTGTGGCTTCCCTTCCACAAACTCAGCCCATCTACTACAAAGGCGTACAGGGAGTTAGGCAACATAAATTTCAGGAATTTATGACTTCAGCTCATGGATGAATCGATGCTCCTTGTATATACCAATCAACTCCGAGACTATCTCTTGATACTGTCTGATCTGCTCACTCCTCTCTTTCACTATCGCTGGAAATTGTTCCACACCTTTCTTAGCAGCTGATGCAACTGTATCCACACGGCCAAAACGCTCGTCAAGTGCTTTCCAAGCATCTTGATATCTATCTGAACCAGGCATGAATTTAGCTAGGCATGACTTTGCACTTCCATCCACCGCATCTAGCAGGAATTTTATCTTTTTTGTAGCATCGTAAACTTCCTTTTTATCAACTTCCACTTTAAACGCTGCTTTGAACTTTGAGTATTCAAGTGGATTGTCGTTAAATCTCGGTACACTCGGCTTCGCAATTTTCTCAAATGCTGGTAGAATATTCTTAAACAACTGTTCAAAGGTCTCCATTGAGAAGGGTGGGTGACCTGTGGTATGGTTTTCACACGCTAGTAATTTTTGTTCATCGCTCAACTTAACTTTCTCTACTTTATCCTGCCCTGTTAATTCCTTTGGATTTGTCAAATGTAACTTCGAAGCGATTTGTTCGCCAACCTCAGTATTCTGAGTATTAAGAGTGGAATTCACGCCTAAGCGAGAGACTCGATCATTTACACTATCAAATGGTAACTTACGAAGTTCTTCATCGATGTTATTCTCATTGTCTGACCCGCAATCTTCTTTGGCAAGAGCTTCCTCGTATTCACACTCCAATTTCATTTCTTCGGCTCTCCTAGGTGCTAAAACCGTGGCACGTCGCTCTGCCTCGGCGCGAATTAATTTGATTTCCTCCTCACATTTTTCGTCGGCTATTTTTAGCTCAAGCGCGAGCTTCTCAGCGTGTAATTTCTTTCTCAAAATTGAACTCTTACTTGACTTGGACGTAAATAAGAGCGATGTTTGTCCTCTCCGTTCGTCTTCGACGAACTCCCCACGGGTTAAATAAACAAGATGAAGGTTGTCGTTGTTGACACTTCGTGTACAATTACTGTAAACACGTTTGGCTGTCTTCGCTTTACTCACAAGTCTCGCCGTATTTCCACAAGAATTAACTCCACCTCCGGCTCGAAGGGACCAAAAGTGTGCTCGAGTGACATTCTCATTGCACTGGTTCGTTATATCACACCACAGGACTGTATTATAAACTCAACCCTAGATAGTTATTACTCCACGCTTAAAACTCAACTCGCTCAAAAAAGAAGAACATCACGTGTTCTTATGACGTCATGCAAGAGCGGATGGCACAGAGGGAAAAGAGGGAATTGAAAAAGTACTCAATTTTTCTACATATAACAACTATTTTAACTAAAAAAACGTGTAAAGTTTTTCTTTCTTTATGGACTTTTCACAACACTACCGTCGTTTTCATCTAAGCGTGGACACGTGACAGAAAAACATGTTCTGATTGGGCACAAACATGACATGCTTGGTAACCAAACATTTGAAGTTTGAAGGGTGTTCGAGCAAGTTTTACCAAAACGGCAGGAAGAATGAGACTTTTTCGAGGAAATTGATCCAGACCTGATAAAGTATGCCTTCGCTTTTCGTAAATGTAGGTTCTCATCAAGTGTAACGAATGAAGTATTGGGGCGAGCAGGATTTCCAAAACTTAGAAGTGGAAGTTCCAGAAGGACATCGTCGGCTTATCGTCGGTTTACTTGTGCACAGTTGAACGGTTTATACGATACCTTCACACATTTCACTTATTGGTCGCGTAACCGCCATCTGAATCACCTCATTTCTGAAATGCTTGGACAGATACCTGGTTTGAAGTTTCGGCCGTATTTGTTTATCGAAAACATATCAACAAATTCGAAAAATTTCCAACTTTGTCGCGAAAGTTTGCTTGACGGTTGTAAAACTTCAAATGTTTGGTTATGTCATGTTTGCGCCCAATTAGAACATGTTTTTCTGTCAAATTACATGAGAACCTTTATCTTTGGCATCTCTAAATAGGATAAATGCCCTGGAAACAATGCAACACATTTTTATTGGAAGGTTAATCGGTTAGAGTGGTTTTCAATTGAGTTTCGAAAGTAATTAGCGAATTGCTTTGGTTTATGATTACTTCAGTCAGTGATTGGTTCAAAGTTCTCGCGCCACTTTTTTAGCCAATCAGAAGTGAAACCAAAACCACTCGTGGCTCGTGCGTGCACATTTTCCCGCGCTTTGTGTGGGCTACGTGTAATTACTTCGAGTTCTGATTGGTTTACTGGATTGTCTCTATCGTTTTTGATTGGCCAAAGTAATTACTTTGGTTTTGGTTTTACGACACTCAATTGAAAATCGCTCTATCATATATTAATTAATAATGTTATTATATAATTATAATTAATTAATAATTTTTGAAATTTTTTTTTCATTTGGGCTACCAAGCTTGACTTCTGGGCACCCTGCCATAAAAGGTTGGATGCCCGAAGGGCCCCCTAGAATTTTTCTTAGAGCACAGCCTTGACAGGACATAAGATTAATCATCTTGCAGAAAGAATTAAATTTTTTTCTTGAAGGATGGCCATTAAAAATACATGGGAAATGTTACTGGCACTGGGAATTGAATCTAGAAGTGTTTACGAAGACTATTTTGAGATTCCCTTCCTTGACGAGTCTGCAGAATTCTTCAAAGTAAGAACCTTATTCAATATTTATGTGTTACTTACTCAAGTACTCATTAACTCACTGCAATTATTGTATTGTATTAACTTCCATCTCACTAGCGTGAGATAGTGATGGGACTGGTTGTTGTTGTTGTTTTTTTTTTTTCGTCGGAGTTACCAGTTGTAGAGGGCGTTACAGAGGGCGTTTTTTTGTTAAGTCAATCATAAAATGAAAATCAAAGGTGATTTAAAATACCTTGCAATGCAGGACAGTCTTCTCTAAGACCGGGACGTTTAAAGAGTTTATCGTGCTGGCTTGGGAGTTCGTCATTATCAGAGTGTCTGGAAACAATGTATTCCAGGACAATTGCTCTTCAAGGTGTTCAAGTTGTTTGCGCCGTTTAGTTTTGTAATACAAATTGGGGCTCTTTTCTTTGATAGATTAGAGTTAACTTTTTTGTTATGGCTTAACTTTTCTTGACAGTTGGAAAGTCAGATTTTACTGGGAGAAAACAATGCGTCAGTGTATCTTAAGAAGGTTTGCCAGTTTCTAGAGTTCAAGAATATTCGCATTGGAGTTTTTTCTGTTGAATTCTGATTTGGTTAGACTGACAGAGGTACCAATGTAACTTCTCATGATATTCCAAACAGGTCGAAACTGGGATGCAGGAGGAGGCAGAACGCGCGCGACATTTTCTGGATCCCAGTACAGAGGAGAACATAGTGAAGGTAACATGTACTCGATAGCGAGTACATGCAGTTGGAATAAAAATGTATACAAAAATGTTTGAATCCCTTGTGTAGTCCAAAACTTACAGTTCGTCTTTGCATACAGATTGCCGAAGAGGAGCTGCTTTACAAACACATGAAGACAGTGATTGAAATGGAAAATTCTGGTGTTAATCATATGCTTAAACACAACAAAATAGAAGGTTTGTTTAGATTTTGACAGGTCTTTCCATTGTTTTTGTTATTATCTAATGGTCGCGTGATGATGATGGTGCAGATGAAGCTGTTACACTTCTGAACATTCGTTCTCAATATCGTCTAGTCCTTTTTAAATTACTTAGAACTTGTGAATGAGTCGCGGGGAAAGTGGCCAATAGCAGAAATTTGGAAGTTGATATAATAATCTTTCCTTTTCCAAGTTTGAGCTAACTACAACAAGTTGCAAAATTGTTGAGACACTTTCATTAAAAAACACCTTTTCTAGCTTCCAATACTCGCCGTATCTAGAATTTAAACCTTTCCCACTTCCCCTCCCCTCTCTCCCTTTCGATAAGGTGGAGAGGGGGGCTGCAGTGTGAGAGATAATAGGTACATTGATAACGCCCCAAGAAGGTGAAGTGTCTCCACTATTTTTGCAACTTGTTGTAGCGCGTTGATTGAGTGCCAGTATTTTCAACACCTTTGATGACGGATAGACTTAAACGTTTTTAAAGCAACTATAAACCCAAAGCGAAAACAAAAGGACTTTTCAGGCGTTAATTTTACAGTTTGGATAACCTTACAAGTGAATATATGATTAGCCATGTCTACTTACCTTGTTGGACATTTGTGCATGATGCCCCTTGGCGGTTAATCTTTAATCTTTAATCCTTCTTCAGACACGGTAAAAAATCGTTTATAAAACTCGTTTACTATTTATATATATAATTTACTTACTATATGATTAAAAGTGATGTACTAACAACAACCTGTTTTCCATTAATTAATGCCGTGTATCTATTCTTGCTCTTGGGATGTGGGTTGATGGTTCTCGGGATCATGGAGTGTTTACATTAATTCAATGTAGTTTTAAAAGGGAGAGGGGAGTTTCTTATAATTGTGTGCAAAGGTTTCGCATCATCAAGAAGTTCTAAAATTTTACTTTTCACTGTTCTTTTCATATCCAGATCTATTGAGATTGTTCCGCCTCTTTACGAGAATCCTAGGTAAAAATAATGATGTTTTAATGGATTGGTTGAAGATGGTGCACGACTGTATGAGGCGATACTTTCCGGAAGAGGTGAAGAAAACAGAAAATTGTGAAGATCCCACCACCTTCTTTGAGGTTAGAGGTGTATTTTATGTCAATTTTTCTAGGCACCGTGAAGCTCAGCGACAATCTATAAACAAGTGAAGCTATGATCTTCGCAGTTATGAGTGCAATTTTTGCAATTGCGTAGAGAAGCCTGAAAACTTCAGGACTTCAACGGAGTTTGAACGCGTGACCTCTATAAACACACTATTTGCCGTAGTGAGTGAAATTTTTTATCAGCAACTACATTGTCCAAGGTAGTCATCAAGCTAGCGATCATTACACAGCTTAAATGCAGTGCGGCAGTCCAATTCTATATCCAAGTTGAAACACTTATTAATAAATGCGTAAAGAAGGAAAGGTAAAATACTTTGCAATAATTCCACAAGCCTGATGCAAACGAGTAGTAAACTAATGGGCCATTTTCGAGTTGCTGTTTGTCTCGGTTTCGAAGTGAGTCTTGATGCTCAACTATTGTAAGGGAAATGAGTTTGATTTGCATAAGAATACGCAACTCATTTCCATTTGAATGGTTGTGCACCAGGACTCGCTTTGAAACTGAGGCATGCAGCAACTCGGAAATGGGCTATTCAATACTACCTGACATATTTATTTCTGATGATAATTATGGTAATAATTTGATCATTGTCTCGTGAGGTTGTTGCCTAACGCAGATGTAAATGTTCGGTATTTGCAAAGTGTCTGTCTGGGGTTCTTTTGTACGAACCCCGTGTTAGGTCGCCGATGTGCACAATTCAAGATTCTATAGTTACCAATTGGCGACAAACCTCCTTAAAACTTTCTTGAAATAGACTACAAAAGAGATAAATGCATTTTTTTTCCTCCAGGAATTGAAGCAAGTTCTCAATCTCATTGAAGAAAATAAAGGTAAATACACGGTTGATTGACGGACTGACTGACTGGACGGACGGAATACTGACTGATTTAATTAAGTTTGATTTCATGAAAAAGGTTAATGTGATGTTGCTTGTGAGGTCGTCTTGGTAGATGTAGCTTAAAGAAGTAACAATAACCATACTATAAAACACCAGGCTATAAACCATACTATAAAACACCAAATCTCCACCGGCTAGCGTCGCCTTTACTGAGAAAGATACGTTAGCTGGAATCTTTCAACGCAATGATACTCTACCAAAATTTATTATGACGTAGCGCGCGCGCTGGTCCCACCTAATTCCTATTGAGCCATCATGGTAAAAATCTCTTTATACACACTGACGTGCGCAAATAATATGACGTGTGCAGTGTCATTTTAGTTGCAAAATTTCCGTCGAGTTTAGCTGCGAGTTCCCTTTGTTAAATTTTCGGCAATGTGAACATCTTGAACCGAATCCAAAGCCTACTTCGAGCGTTGACTTTTGTCAAGCTAAGATGTGTACTAAAAGTTGATTATCTTTAGTTTGTTTGCCTACATTTTCATTAATACAATTTTAGAAACCAGGTAAAGCGTTCTCGCTCACAACCGTGGCTAATTTTGGCGTGTTTTGACCACCCAATAAGATCCTTTGTTTTCCCTCGCCGCGCATTGTGAGAACTTTGTAGTCAATCACAAATAAAACATGTTTTAGCGCCTAAGTTGTTTTCGCTTTTCTATAAAAGAATTGGTTCATGTATTTAGCTGTGGGTATATCGAGTTACGGATGCTCTTGGGAAGCACTCGGCTGCACCTCGAGCAACTCTTGCGCTTCTTTTGTGTTCTCCAAACTTCCCGCGTGTGTCCATAGTTCGATTTACGCACGCTAAACATGAATCAGTTGTTTAATGACGACGTCGCTCAACATGGCTGCTATACTCCAGCTAAGATGCAGTCTTGGTTTACAGCGTACATTTTTGATATTGCGAGACATCCGTGTTATGGTCAATTGACACCTGTCAAATCAAGGTATCTGCTGACCAGTATAACGTGACCATATCGCGGACTTAGTCTTAGAAGTCATCGAGGTCACGTGTCTTTTTTAAGCTGACCGCTTTCCAGCTTTGCATGCTCGCACCAGGTTAACTTATTGTAAGCAAGATCTCCGCTTTTATGCTTGGCTAAATCTATACATTAGACTTGACAATGCACAGCTAAAATCATCAATCGTGTGCTTAATAAACAGCCTATCTCGCCGTGAATCTTCTTGTAGTTCACTGGTAAGAGAACCTGACCGATATCTGAGAGGTCATGGGTTCGAATCTCCATCAAAGACCCATATACTGAACATTTCATCTTTCACGTGATATACATGATTTATGATGTTGCCGACTGAAATGTGCCATCAAACTCAGGTGAACATTCTCCTAATAAAGCAAAGCGTATCTGTCGTTGTACCTGTTGTACTTAATTCACGTTTCTTTTCGCGTTTGTTTCCTCTCTAAAAGCTACAATCTATTGAATTTGATAGCTAGGCTAAAAGTAGCTATATTTTAGTCTTTTTCTTCTTGGTAGGCTTGTTTATTTAATGTCTTACTTTTCATCTTAGTACCTCCAGAGATTCTTGCACGTGGGCCTTTGGCTTTGGAAGCTTACAAAAATGCCCTCACTGAAGGAGAAACTCATGTCAAGAGGGTGCCAGTCATGTTGATCGGTCAAGAGCGATCAGGAAAGACCAGCTTACAGAAGTCACTCAAAGGAAAACCTTTCAACCCAGATGAAGGCAGCACTGTAGGGATAGACATTGACCCTTCCCATTTTAAATTGTCAACCGAGATTTGGAAGCTAGGGGAGAAAGACCAAATAACAAATTCTGGGACGAATATATCCTATGAGCACCATGCAGCCCGATTAACTGTTGCAAATTTGAGGCAGAATAAAGGTAGTCCTGAGAAAGACCTTCCGAAGTCTGCGAGCATCCCCCTCGTCAACAAAGTCTCTACCATTGTAAGGAGCGATCCCCAGTCCGCGTCTTCAGCTTCCAATGTGGTAAGCGCTCATGACTCTATGATGGAACCAGGTATTAGCGATTTCACTCTAGGAGCTTCAGCTGCGGCTGTTCCTAGCACCAGCAGCCTTGATTCAGCAACCTTTCACGATATCCCTGAAGATGCACAATCTGGTGGGATGTCAAGAGTTTCAGAATCTACTCAAACATCCAGAGACCCACAGAACGCTGATTTCATACCTGACATGTCAGAAGATATGGCAGCTTTAGTTGAAATGTATCTAAAGGAAGATAACAAAGTGGAAAAAGAAGAAGGAGAAGAAGACATATATTCAGTATTGTGGGATTTTGCCGGGCAGTCGGTTTACTATGCAACTCACCCAGTTTTTCTTACTCCAAGGGCAATCTACTTATTGGTAAATAATCTGAGCCAAAATCCACATGAGAAAGCCAAACCGGTTGTGAAACACGGAATATTCCGAAAACGGAAAGACATATTTAATGTGAAGACCAATTTGAATTATCTAGATTTGTGGATGTCCTCTGTTGCTTCCCTAGCTATTCAAGATGAAAGGCGCGAAGTAAACCCGGAATCTGAAGTGCTACCAGTGAAGCTTCCCCCGGTTTTCTTGGTTTGCACTCATGCTGACAAACCTTATGGTGGTGGTGATCCCTGGACACTGGCCAAGGACGTTTTTGGCTCTCTACGGAGCAAGCCCCACAAAAGCCACCTGTATGACGATTTCTTTGTTGTGGATAACACAAAGTCAGGCCAGCAGGTCCAGTGTTCAGAAGTAGTACGCTTGCGTGAAGAAGTTCTTGAGGTTGCTAAGAAACTGCCACATTTGAAAGAGCCCATTCCAATCAAGTGGTTAAGATACGAGAAGGCTCTTAAAGCTAGGAGAGAGCATGGTGACAAATGGATCCCTCTTGACAGTGCTAAACAGATTGCATCTGAAGAATGTAATATTACAGATCAAATACAGTTTCGTACATTATTGGACTTTCTGCATGACCAGAGAATTCTGGTTCACTTCAGCGACTCTCCAAAGCTGGACAACTTGGTAGTTTTGGACCCTCAGTGGTTGATTGACGTGTTCAAGAAAGTGATAACCATCAAGCCTTATGACCGTAAAGAGAAGGAATTTCAACAACTATGGTGTAAACTTGAGAAAAGAGGAATACTAGAGGACAAACTTTTAAAGCATGCTTGGGAAACTCTCTTTGACAACGAAGAAACTATCGAGAGTCTAATTGAAATTATGGAGAGATTCAGCTTGCTTTGTCTTTGGCCTTCATCAGATGCTTCATGTGATAAGCAGTACCTGGTTCCGTCCATGTTGATGTCACACCCACCAGAGGGTATCATG
>NC_090869.1:68684954-68699954 GCF_036669935.1 Montipora foliosa | reverse complement strand
AACTTTCGGTCATGGAAAACTGGAAAAAGTCATGGAAAAGGTCATGGAAAGTCTGAAAAACTCTTAAGAATACGAACCCTGTTCAGTATTATTTTTGTGCCCTAGGTAGAAGCGCTGTATTGATTGCAGCAACACATTTCGAGATAAATGAAATAGAGATTTTTTATTATCAGTATTATTATTTCTGAGTTTAGTGAGGTTGTTCTGTTTCATTTCACTCAAATAACTTGTGAACGGTTATTAGCTGACTAATTTTGACTACGTCTGAACAAGTGCAGTTTTGCCTTGAATCGGAAAACAAAAGTCTTTTGTGAAACTCAGAAACTTTGTCTGCGATATAGCTTTTCAGGTTATCTAATTTTGTGCAAACCTTTTTCAGCTCAATTACTTTGAAGAAAATGGTGGTTTCGTCTCAACGGGGTTTCCATTTTTAGTTAATACCATTTCTCATCGCTGAAAGATCAGTACAGGTCTGAGAGGTCGTGGTCGTGACTAAAAGGTAGTGTACAGAATACCCCTTGAAGGTGGAGAATCAGTATACATAGGACAAACAGGGATTATTCCAAACGAGAAAAAAAAAAAGAGAACACGAAAGTGAAGTCAGACTGACCAAGGAAGACATTTTATGCGGTAGACTGGCTTCAGCTGAACAACGCATGGAAAAGGAGGACGGTAGTTTAGCGCGACACAGTGCAGAATGTAACAGAGATCAATTGGAAAGAGGCAAAGATAACAACCTTAAAAGAAAACTAAGACAGAGAATTATGATGTTGAAGGGATTGCGCGCCCTGGTGAAAAACAGAGGATTTGAATAGCTGGAACACTGGAACCCTCCTGAATCGGTTTTTTCATTCAAAGAAACATCGGAATATTTAAATGAATTTATTATATGGCTACAATAGTACCCGCGCTCTGATTGGCTGCTGAGCGGGCAAGATTTTCTTGTAATGACCGGGCATTGTGAAAAATTTTCTCGGCTCGACGACTCTTTTGAGTTGTGAGTAAAATTTACCCTAGATCTTGGCGTAATAAAAACAAAAATTGTCCCATTGTTAAAGAAACTGTGTCTTGTGGTTTTGATCGCATCGCCAGGTTCGTTTCGGTTCAGTGAACGCGACCTCGAATTACCTCTTGCGCGCCCAAGCGGATGTGGTCAATTACTTCCAGTGTTTTTATTGTATTCTTTTTAAGAATAACGCTAAAAAAGACATATAATAAATAACTTATTAACCTCGTCCGTTCGGTCCTTACAGGAAAATCTCAGACCGAGGCCTTGATGTATTGACCTCGCTATTGCTCGGTCAATACATCAAGGCCTCGGTCTGAGATTTCCCTGTAGTGACCTCGCTCTCGGTTAAGTGGTATATAGCTGATCAATTACTCCAAAGTACTCCATGTAATGAAACACTGTTAAAGACGAATCTGCAGCGGTTAACGAAAACTAAAAAACTAAAACTAAAAACTTTCCATGTGTGGTATTTAAATAAGTACGCCTTTACAAAATACCGCGGTTACAAGTTTGAGGGACAGAGAACAGATGGAAGAACTCAAAGCCACAGAAAGAGACTGAAACGATTTGTCTCCTCCCTGGTTTGCGTAATTTGAAAATAAGAGATGTTGCTGTTATAAGTTGCCACGAATTTCTCTAATGTTCGTTCACTCTAAAAAAGGGGAATTTTCAGTACATTTTCTTTCATGCTTGAGGTCTTCAGAGGAAAAAAAACATGCTGTCGTGGAAAAAAATTGAAAAATGACTTCGCATTGTTTGAAAACAAAAGCCTCGCTAGAAGAGTTTTTTCTCACCCTAGTAGATATTGCCATTCAAATTCACTTCTTTAGCGAGAGACACATTGTGTCGATAATATGCTTAACGAAGCCAACTTCGATTCACATAAAAAATATATGAGAAGTAATTTACATTTAGAATTTCATAATTCCGTTTCCAGACGTTCGATAAAACTATGGATCCCATTCATGGTTTCTCGATTCGGTTTTTGCTTAGACTAAGAAATGCATTTATCGTGACTAACAAGTGTGATTATGTTTCAGTCGCCATGCCGAGCAAGAAAAAAATGTTATTCCTTGGTGCTGATCAGTTCAATTATCATCGCCGGCGGCAACAAGACAGATTGTGACGTTAGTGACTTGATGCTGTCACTGTTTCAAGAATACAACTGACATAAATCATAATCTCGAAAATTGCCCATTGAATCCAAAACTGACATTTCACGATAACAATCAAACACTTCAAATAAAAGATAAGTTCCTTTTCTAAAAAACGCACTTTTGTTTTGTGGTTCATTTCATATATGCTACTCAAAAAAAAAAAAAATTCCTCCGGTGTACTTTATGCCTGTTCAAATAACTTATTTACAATTTAAAATATTAATCGAAAAGTTTATTTCTTTGACTAGAGGATAAGCTTGATATTGATCGAAAAAATCAACTTGCATAATCGCGTAATGGAAAACAATAATTTACGTGGGATAATGGAAAAAGAAAAACTGAAATATATAAATGATGATGAACTAGAATTTCGAATCTCAAAGTTTTCCTCTTACACTGAAAAAAAAAAAAAAGAAACGAGCAAAAATTCCGACATGACCCTGTGATCGGTAAAACTTTTGGTCCCGTTTTGTGCATGTCGTTCCCGGCCATTATAAATATCGACTACGACATTTACAAAACGATTGTTAGCAGAATGAGGTTATGGATTCTCAAGATACGGGATATTTTGGTAAAAGGTGGCGTGAGGGGTACAATGTATCCCCATTCACGCGGAATCACTAGAACCACGTGACATTTGGCAAGTGTTAGCTATGTTTCGGCAGAGTCACCCTCGAGCTCTGTCAACATAACAATTAAAATAAATGAAACGAAAAAACTCTGTTTTAGCGCTTACTTAAACTAGGTGATGTGGTAAATGTAGTCTCGCAGGTCACACTTTGTTTACTCAATCCAGAGCGAATAAAGCCAAAGGAAGACTCTTTCAATAGTGTGTTCTATTTTTTTTAAAACTGGAATCTTAAAGACCTTTGTTAGACATCCACTGAAACCCCACGAGGAACTTCCTTACGTTTCACACAAGGTATATTCCCAAGCTTTACGAGACTGAGAAATCCCGAGACACTGAACTGAGAAAAAAGAAGACATTCCGTTCATTTCATTAAAAAAAGTAACAACGTTTTAGTGTTTTGTCACAGATCTGGAGTATTAACGTCAAGGCACCAATTTCAAAACGGTTGGTCTCTCGGGTATTTTACCTCCGTGAAGGCACTTTAAAAAATTGGGATTTTTTATCTTTGCCTTGTTAGCCCAACGGGACTTTGGCATTAGTGTCAAGCGAAAAGTATAGATTCGAGTCTTTCACCCTTCTAAATCATTGTTTTCGTCTTAAAAACTCATTGCCGTAAGTAAGAAATCACTTTTGGTGAAAGTCAACTAGTGTTATCCTATGAAAAGCGCTTGCGAACTGAATTAAACTGAAATCGCCTACTGAACGTAAGAGGACATGATTTCGAGTTCATAGCATGCTTTTTGTTCTATTCTTTGTTTCAGTTTCTAAAATACTTTATTTTATTCAAGAACAATCAACCCTAAGGAAAGCGTCATATAAATAGTAGTTATAATAAATACAAATGACAATTAAAATAAATTTAATTACATCAGTAAAAAAATAACTTTATACAAATCTTTTTTAAAAATATTTATATCTGACCCGTGTGTATTGTATCAAACAGGATTCGGCTTGTCAATCCTAAAATATACAACAATTTTTGTGTGATATATCTGCTCAGGGTGAAATTTGAAGATCGAAGTTTATTTCACTGTTTTTGTATCACTTAAAGTTATGTTCTTGTAAGGTTGCTGCTTTGCTAAGATCTGGTAGTGGTTTTGTGAAGCCATCCCGTCCATTTAAAAAGTAAGTAAGCAAGGCTCCTTTTCCCTGCGAATAAAACCAAAATGCTCAAGTGAAGAAACTTGAATACTTGGTAGTAACAACTAATAAAATATTAGCGGGGAACACTCTGCCTTTAATCTATATTTTCACGGGAACGTGAAAATTTTCCAGTCCCGTTATATCGAATCTGGCATTTACCAATGAACAAATTTCTAGTTTCTAAAGAAACTGTGGTGCTGCGTCGGTGGGAGATTGAAACAGGACAATTTGGTTTTATCGGACGTGTTGATAAAGGTCGAATTACCACCGTGAACGATTTGGAAAGCTGACGTTTCGAGCATTAGCCCTTCGTCAGAGCGAATTTAGGAATTGTGGCTTTTATGCGGGTGAGGAAGAGCTTTCCAATTGGTGGAAATGTGGTAACATGAAGTTGTGAATAAATTAATGGAATGAGAGGCGTTCATTGATTCCGTGAGGATAGAGTGTACCAAGTTGAAAGAATAATTTCCAGATTTTGTTCCAGACATTTACCAATGACTCTGCCTTTCGTCCACGGCAAAGTCGAGTTTTAAATCTTACAACTACGTGAACGGGAAGGTAGCATAGGTCTTTCATTCGTATGCTATAAGAATAATAATGTCTTTCGACATTTTTTTGCTAATATGCGAGCGTGCATTGCCAGTAGATTAATTGGACCAAACTCATACTGGTACCCAGCAGCCCGGTCAAATCTAGGTAAGGGACTGGGTGTCTAGGTAATGCTGCTTTTTCTTTTTCAAAAACAACTGGTTTGCGCACGTGCCAGCATCTTCAAGTTTGAACGAGATTACAGCTCAAAACCGTGCGATCTTAGTACGCTTCTCCAGATTTTCATAATTTACTCCCATGCTACTTGACAGACGAGCTGTCGGCCTTACAGAGGCGCACCATGAGAATTATCTTTGCGCATGTCAACTATCGTGAGGCAATTGGACGCGGCTTATTTGGAGACACTTTTTGATCGAAATACAGGCCTAAACGGTCAAAATGTTTCAGGGCATTCGTAATAATCTTGATCACAAATTAGACAGATTTTTATCAGAGTAAAACAAAACAAAACGCCTGGTGGCGTTTACATGGGATGCTGCTGTTTGTGTAAAATCTGAAGTTTGGTTGCAATGAAGCCAATTGAGAGTCACAAGAGACGTGGTAAAAGCGCTAAGGAGCTCCAAGGATGTGAAGGTTGAGTGGTTGAGTGTGATGAGAATCGAACGTTTCCTTTTCGACTTCAGGCGTTTTCATGAATTTGTATGGCCCACATTCAATAAAAGCAGTTTTATTTACATTTACTTGTGGTAGGAACCGGAATTGACGGCAAGAGGTGTTATATTCTCTCAATCATCGACAAATCCATTCAAAGAAGGGTTACTTAGGTTGCTAGCTCTTAGAGCAGACGAAGACCATTTGAGGGATACTTTCTTCTGCGAATTCAGTTTGAGAACGCAGTAATCCGAAGAAGGGAAATGACACTCAAGCGAATTTCAGACGTGGTCTGCCACAGAAATCCTACTTGATATTACATGGCCGCGTAGGGATACGAATTTTATCTTCGAGTACTGAAAGTATCTCTCACGAGTGAGCGAAGCGAACGAGTGAGAGATACTTTCAGCACGAGAAGATAAAATTCGTATCCCCAAGCGGTCATGTAATGTTCTGTTTATTATATAGATATTGATGAAATGTCCAGATTTAAAACATCTTGTTTTTTTCATTTTCAAAATGATGAAAAAGTGGAACCCAACTGCTTAAACACGCATGTTGTGTAACATGAAACAAGATATGAAAAGCAAATCATGATAATGTAAAATTTTGCAATAAAAATGTTAATGTAAAGTATCTTACAATGAAGAAGAAGCTCGCATTTTATTGGCTAATCGTGTTTGTTACCATGACGACACCTATATCCTCACATGTGAAAGATAAAAATGATATGTTCACCGCGCGGTAAAGATAAGATTTTTTAGTAAATGGCGAAATCCTGGTATTTCATCAGTATCTATATAATAAATGTAGTTTTATTATAAAAAACAGTCGAAGATATCCGCTACCATTTTGTAACACGAACAGACTAAAGAATAACTCTTTCTACGGCAATTGTACGATCACGTGTTCAAACCCCGTTTAAGCCTGGATTTTTATCAGGCATCTTGGAAACTGCATGAGATGCTCATTTCACCGTCAGCGATGGCAGCGGGTCTCATTTTTTTATCTATCATACCATTCTTTTCTATCAAACTATTCTTGTCCCCAGAGTGTCACATCTTTAGAGAGATATGCAAGACAAAATCATTGCATTTCAATGCAGTTGTAACAGAATGATTCCTGTAATATTAAGATTAGAAATCGCTCTTGGCGATCCAATCGCAAGCCAGTTTCAAAACCCATATTATACATTCATCATTCAACAAGCGAAAAGACCATTTACCTTCATCGATGTCAAGCCTCTTTCTTCTACGTGATAACCGCCAATATTATCCAATATCACCTTGCATTGAGAACTCACGTGGATTCTGAGGGCTAAAACCAATAAATCTTGGTTGGATCATTTCTACTGAGAAACTATTTTTAAAAAACTGCTTTATAGCGTGCTAGGCAACAGAGCCTTATCCTCATAACCCCGGCCGACCTCCTAACTATCGGCTCTGTCACCAGCCCTCAAATATTGACGCCCTTCTGCGCATCAGCCACTGTTCCATTAAAATGGTCCAGTTACGAAACCATCATTTTAAAAATACTTACCAAGTCCACTCGATTCCATTCGAGAAGCAGTGTTGACCGTGTCGCCAAATAGACAATATCGTGGCATTTTGAGACCAACAACACCGGCTACGCAAGAACCTGAGAAAGAAAGAGCAGATTCGTTTTCAAATCATTCCAAAAGAAACATGCACTGTTGAGACAAGAGCAACTGTTTGTTTCAAAACTATAAAGCTGAAGAAAAAGACTAGTCATGACAAGAAACCTCACCCGTGTGGATTCCGATTCTTAGCTGGAGTTGCTTTTCCGGTAAATGCTTGATCTTAAAATGACACATGTCACTCAAAAGGTCTAACGACATGTTGGCAATCTCCCCTGCGTGCATGATACCGTTTCGGTTCGGTAGACCTGACACCACCATGTAACAATCACCAATTGTCTCAACCTGTTGGAGGAACAGAAAACGATTAATACCAAGACGCCAAATCATGAAAATTAGTAGAAAGCGAACTGGCATTGTTCTTTTAGGGGATGCATAATTAGAAACGACAGATTTGGCCTTAACGCGAAACGCTCTAAAATATTGATATGAAATGGAAGAAAGACTGTAAGTAGGTTTCCGCGGCAGATTACCAAATTTGATTATTATATTGTTTTTGCTTTTTATATTTGTCATTGGTGATATTTAGCATCACGTTAACTTGAAACGGCAAACATCAGACTGCTTCTTGTCAGAAAAACATGAAAATCCGTTTATTCTGTTTTTTATCTCTATTTTGAGAAATTTACCGCCAGTGGATATCCGTAAATAAAAGGCGATAAAGGAGCTGCAATGAAGCAAGTTTCTTCGTTATTTTGGCAAAATGCAAACTTCAGGTTGATATTTGCTGTTTGCCGTAGATGTTGACTTTGTAGGTCAAATCCGGGGTCAGGCTGAATTTGTTTTTCCTAGGTCAAACTGGTCATCCTCATTTTACGTAGGTTGAATATGCACTCTATCTATCAACCCCTCAAAAACCATTGAAAACACCCTTCACTCAAGCTCTGTCTTACGCATCCGTCAACCGATTTCCAGTTCAATGCATCTTGTCATCTTATCGGTTTCTGTATTCATACACTTATCCATTCAGTCTCAACATTACAATATAGTAAGGGAACAAAGAATCGTACTATTCACTTTCCGGTAAGCTCTTCACCACTCCACTACAACGACGAACATGCTCAACCCAACACAGTTCTTTTCATTACCTACTTTTCTATAAAAAGTCAATTGATATCATCCTTGTATAATAACCAAAACTAATCCTAACCTAACCCTAATTTTTCTCTAGGCTGAATTTAGTAGGCTCCAAAAAAGTATCTTAAAATCATCTGAGTGCGTATTCAACATAAAACAAATTGAACCTGATATGAAAACGGATTCAACCCGAGAACGAATTTGAACGGCAACATAGACGGCACCGCGGCGATGATCAGCTGAAGCTCTCCACTGAATAGTAGTCAAGTCAGCGCTATGCGCTTTGTTGATCACCTTGATGGAGTTTGATCGTGTAATCCTAAAAAGGAGTTTGGTTGTTAACTAAGGTTTCCTCGTCTCGAGGGGAAATAATCTCAGTGTTAGTCACCTCCACTTGACTTCTACTTATGCAGGTTTTCGAAACGCGCCTCAGGCAACAACAACAACAACAACTGTCAACTTCAGGACTACACACACGTGGACGACCAAACTCTACCAAGTATGCCGTTTTGAGGTTCAAACCATTTCGAATTGTGCGTTGACCTGAAAATAACGGAGTTGAATTTTGGAAAACTTAAATTCGTAGTCTAATTGCTTTACCGATTCACGGGAGATGCCTACCTTATAAACATCATGACAATCAATAATGTGATCAAAACAAGTGTAGAGATCATTCAGCAAGTTGACTATCTAAAAACAACAATGTAGATATCAATACTTCTTAAATACCATGCCTGTGAGAAAAGTCTCTGAGAAAAGCCGTAAAAACAAGTAATTAAATCATCCTAAAACCGAAGAAGCACCCGAAAACCTAATTACTAAAAAATATATAATGTACGTGAACAGTTTTTTGTATACGAAGATAGAGAATGTTGGTGGTTCAATGCAGCTCAATACTCCGGATTAATTAACATCACTCCGAAACAATACTAAACTCAAATGGAAAAGGACAAGAGCATGAAAGTTATCAGTGTTAGTGCTATGTCCATCTAATTTTAATGGAGCGTTTTCACTCACGTGACCAGCAGCCTTATTGGATTACTGAAACAAAAGAAAGTATTTACATAAAAATAGAGTTCAATTCCCGGAGGATTAGTTTGGTACACAATCATGGCCGCCATTCCCTTGTTTTGGAACATCAACATGGCCGCTGTGACGTCATGAGAAAACGCTCCATACATAGCGCACAGTTAGTTAACAATTAAAAGAAATAATATGGCCGAACAAATGTTTTGTGTTTTCATCATCTTTTTTTTACACTTCTCATACATTTACCTCCAGTGGTTTACTATCGGAAGCCAAGCAAGTAAATCCTACAATGTCGCTGAAGAATATTGTGACCTGATCGAATGCCTCTGCAGTGACTGGTTCACCTCGCTTCAACTGCTCAGCGACACTCCTGATAACAAATGAACGATACCAGGATTGGTGAGTAATATCCCAATTCAAGGAAAACACGCGGGCAAACAAGGACAAGATAGACTAAATATTTATGATGTAACTTCGATGCTTGCGGAACGTGCACTTACAATTGTCGTTCGCATGGCTTAAATGTCACTTGTCAGCGTCAAAATCATTGCCAATACCATTGTCTATGTCATAATCACTATAATCGTCATTGCATTATCATTGTCAATGCTGCAACTGCCATTGTCGCTGCCAGGATCACTGTCAACGTCATTGTCATTTTTACCCTCAGTATCAGTGTCATTGTCATGGCCAGTAATATCATTACCAACGCCTCTGTCAATACAGCAAACAATTGTAATCGTCCTCGGTGTCAGCGTCAAAGTCGTTGCAACTATCGCCGATGTTGACATCAACGTCACAATTGACATCGCCACTGAGATTTTCAGTGTCACTCAATGTCAGTGTCAAATTTATTCCCGATGTCATGTGGCAACATCAAAGATAATGCCGCCAGTGCTATCGTCATTGTCATTGTCAGTATCAAAGTCATTTCCAAATAATCACAATCGTCAATGCCACAATTAGTACTTTTTTGTCGTCGACATCACCATCGTCATGATCTTCGTCATCTTCCTTGTCATTTTCGTTGTCATTGCCATCATCAATGTCATGGTCAAAGTCATTGAAAATATGGGTATTAACAATGCCATTTCAGTGTTACAGTTGTCATCATCATTACTATTGACATTGCACCTTGCCATCGTCGATTTAACAAATTGATGTCAGTTTTTCATGCGCCTGTCCTGTTATTGATCATGAATTTCGCCTTAACATTGTCAAGGTAGCTGTGGATCCTCGTCGCCAAGCACTAGGTCTCCATCAATGTTCATGTTAACGCTGTTGTGCGACTGAGTCGCAGAAAACTTACTTTGGGAGCATTCTATAGAGCAGGGCGTCAGTCTTTGCTTTTTCCTCTTCAAGCTGTTGAGTTCTTTCTCTCACTGTTTCCTCTAAGTGATCCGTGTATTTTTCCATTAATGAAATCATGTTGTCCATGATGTTGATTTCTCTGAAGACAAAGAAAATAAACCACGCCTTGTCATCAATGAGAAATTATTGAGAAGAGAGTTGGCCTCTATATCTACATCTATATGTGTCCCAGCACCCACCAAGTCCCACGGCATCGCTGCCAAGCCGGCCACATTTTGCAGGTCTGGCAACTGCATGCCCTTCTCTTATCGAATAGTTTACGTCACACAGAGTTTTATGGTTGTGAAGACTTAAAGTCTGATCATTTGCAGAAAAGCAGCACTTTCTCCTCAGTAACAGAGTATTCAAAGACCGTGTTGGTCCGGCCTGAGTCACTAGAAAATCCGATGCTCAACGGTTGGTCCGCTTAATACGGTGAGAAAAGATCATTCAAACTGTCTTTTGTAATACTACTGGATAAAGTTACGGGAAGAAAGATAAACGAGAATTTCAGTGCGGGCAGTAACATTGACATTGAAACACAGTAGAAAAGACGAGAAGTGAAATCCGATCCATTCTTAAACATTTTCGCAATAAAAGATAGCGCAGCGCATTTCACTCAACAGGCTCAGAAGGTTGACCAGGGATAATGTGTCTATAAATCATTAAATCTTAAGTTCAGTGAAGGCCTCAACCTCATCCCCGGGGTATCTCTTTTTCCCAAGAGACTCTGGGAACGAGGTTAGTGAAGGCCGATGGAAGAATGCAAATTATGGATATTTCCAGAGCGTAAAATTATATCAAAATATCGGATAGAGCGGTTTTCAAATGAGTGTCGTAAAACCAAAACCAAAGTAATTACTTTGGCCAATCAAAAAGGACGGAGACAATCCAGTAAACCAATCAAAACTCAAAGTAATTACACGTATCCGACACAAAGCGCGGGAAAATGTGCACACGCGAGCCACGATTGGCTTTGGTTTCACTTCTGATTGGTTGAAAAAGTGGCGCGAGAACTTTGAACCAATCACTGAGTTAAGTAATCATAAACCAAAGTAATTCACTAATTACTTTCGACACTCAATTGAAAACCGCTCTATTTGAGCTTATATTAGGTATTACAACGAAGCATAACTTACTTGCCTCCGTTGATTTTCTTAATTGTTTGCAGAATTTCATTGAACTTTGGCCTTAAGTTTGGCTCTTCATTCCAACATGAACACATCATTTTTGTGTAAAGCAGGTCATTATACTGGGTTGGAATAAGTGGACGAAAAGGAGGATTCTCAAGGTTTTGAACTCTGTGAACGATGGCTGGAACAAAACAGATTTTGCAGAAAAATGAATGTGAAGTGGATGTATACTCACAAATTAGGGTTTATGCGACCTCCATATTGATGGCCGTCATGGTGTAAGACCTTAGACAGCAATGACCAGAACCAGGTTGCTGACCAGCGGTTTTCGTTAAAACAATGCTTTGCTGGGGGTGCTAAGTCTCGCGGGCTCAGAAAATCTGATTGTGGTCATTGTTGTTTAAGGTCCCACGTCCCACATATATATATATATATATATATATCCTTGTCTCAGGAAACTGGGTAATTTAGGCGAAAATTTTTGATTTCGCTATTCCTCTTACCTCTCTGGCAATTCCCGACGAAAAAAATTGGAAATTTCCCTTAATTTAAAATTGAAAAGAATTTGAGTGGATCAGGAAAAGTCGCAAGGGATGGAAGATACAAGAAGTATAAATTGTAACTACAAAAGCTAAGGCAAAAAATTTGGATCTCAATAAATCTTGGAAGTTGTTATACTGAGTAAACCAGGAGCCCATGACAGGGAACGAACAACAGCGATATATTCCTGTCACGGCATTTTCACAGACCGATTTATTTTTAGTTTGAATTTATCATGAATGAGACTAGGCTTAGCTACATAATTCCCCAAAAATTGTCTAAAATTCTTTCCGGAATTTCCCAAACAAAAGCTCTAAAATTTTTTTAGAAGTGTCTAAAATTCTCCCAAAACTCTCTCAAATTCCCGAAAATTCTTATAAAATTCGTTTCTTACAGTGCGCAGTCTGCCATATTTGCTATCAAGCAAAGATCCGGATTCCGAAACTACGGTGAGAAACCGCTGCTTAGATGCACTGTAGGACTCCTTTTGGTGAATAACCGCTGATAAGGAATGGATATGAACGGACTGACCCCTCTCCTGGTCGGTTGGAATAAAAAAAAACACGTTTTGTCCACGTTTTTGCCGGTGAAAAGTTTCCAACATGTCAGGTGAAAGTTCAAATTGCTCTGAAGTTCTCGAAATTGTCAATTTTTTTCTAAAATTCCCGAGAATTTTTAAAATTCTTTTTTAATGTCTTAAGCTGAGCCTAAATGAGACTCCCGCAGGAGCCCGATGACCAATCACAAGAAAGTAAATTGACGTCATAGCGTCACTGAACCGGAACTTCGTTTGATTTTTGCGGAAAAGATAGTGTAAAAATAGGTCGCTCTGTAAAAATGCCGTAAATTCAATTTTTTTTCCAAAAAATGGAAACTTGGCCATGCTTTACGTTAATTCTTATTTATGACATTCCTTTCTGTTATTAATCAATTTTTATTTTACGAACATCTCGATTAATTAAACTTTCACGCAACTGACTGAACTTCCTGGAAGGGCGTGTTGAGGTAGCAGGTGAAAGCGGGGCTAGTAAATTTATGTTACGACTATTTATGAGAAACTTAAAACTCCGTTTAAATTATTTATCTCTTGTTAAGATATCAAGAATTGGCTAAAACAAAAGAGAGGCGTAATTTAAAAAGACACATACTTTTTGCTTCAATGAAGTCATTCATAGCATATGGAAGATCTCTGAGCAGAATTTCTTGCAGAATGATACCATAACTGTAAACATCTCCTGGTTGTGATTTACAAGCACCGTCTAATCCTTGTAAATGCTCTGGAGCACGCCACAGTAGACCTGCAAGTGTTATGGTCATTATTGTTATCATTGTCATCGTCGTCGACACATGAAAATCATCTCGAAGTCTCGATCTGCGATGGAATGACACCCATCGGTATTTGGGAGCTTCAGCAACGACGACGGCAACTGGAACGAGAACGTCGTCGTTAAATGTGAATTTGCCTTATTGTAATCGCTCCGCGACAGGAGCCCATCTGGAGCGTGCAACTTCCATACAGCGTCTGTGAAATGGCGTTTTCACAAGTAGGTTTATTTTTAGACTAGCCCTTCCCGCGAATTAGGTAAAAAAACAAAGGCAGTTCCGGTTCGGTGACCCTATGACGACAGCTTAATTTCTTGTAATTGGTCATCGGGCTCCTTTGGGAGTCTCATTCGCGGGAAATTCAATCTAAAAATAAATCGGTCTGTGAAAACTCCGTTACACGAACACAGTAGAGTTGTAGGCTCCGGGTCATGGGTTCCTGCCGCGACTATTTCAAGCATTTTAACGTGACGAAAGTGTGGCAAACACCCAAGAACGAAACTAGTATGGCGCTCAATTTAGGCGAGAAATGAAAATTAATCCTCAAGCGCTGATCTTCTCCCTAAAACCTGTTTTACTGACGACGGCAAAGAACTAGACAAAAATGAAAAGCTGCTGGTGCAGAACGTGCAAAGCTTTTGCTTTGGTTACTAAATACGCAAATTTGAGACATTCTCGTTGCCGTTGCCGTTGCCGTTGCCGTTGCCGTTGCCGTTGCCGTTGCCGTTGCTGTTGCTAAAGCTTCCTAAGGGCCGATTTACACGGTACGACTTTGTCGCATGCGACAACGGCTTACGACAGGCCCACGACATGATTTACAATTGTTGTGTACGTCAGAAAAAATGTCGTATCATTTTAAAACATGTTTTAAAACGCTGGGACAATCGTAAGTCGTGTCGTAGGCCTGTCGTGAGCTTGTCGCATGCGACAAAATCGTATCGTGTAAATCGGCCCTAACGAATTTAAGCCGCTGCTATACACGAGCGATTTTTTGCTCGCGCCGGTGATGAGATTTTTTCAAAGTCTGTCGCGTCGCCAGCGCGCGATGAAAATCGCAAGTGTAGCCACGCTTGAACTGTCGACGCGACAGCTGAAAAAATCGAAGAAAAAAAATCGCAAGAAGTTGAATGAGTTGGATTTCTCGCGATTTCTTTCCTGCGATTTTCTTAGCTGTCGTGTCGCCAGTTCAAGGGTGGCTACAATTGCGATTTTCAGCGCGCGCTGGCGACGCGACAAAAAATCGCATCACCGGCGCGAGTAAAAAATCGCTCGCGTAACCGCGGCTTTAAGAAACGGTGATGGCTACGACTACGACATCGCCATGAGACACGCTGCACGAGCAGCACGGATTTTAGCACATATTTTTGTGGTCCTCTGCGTGACGACGACGTGAAATCACCAAATTTGAAGTTTTGACGACAACGTAAGACTGCAACAGAGAATCTTTCATTCTCTCCTTTAACTATGAAACCACTCGTACCAATTTCTTTTTAGAATACTTCGCCCACATTTTAGAAGGTAAACGAGACTAAATAATCGCGAAAGACTTATGATAGAGCCAAGTTATATTTTGAGGTGACGTTTTCGTGAACCGTCGCCTTCGTAGATCTTAAATTCCCTATTGTCTAAGTTTATGACGGCTACTGCTAGATTTTTGCGTGAAAAATACGTAGCGCGCACCATTTTGAATTTAGCACGTGCAATCCCTCGTGCGGCTACTAAGGTTGCCAAGGCCAAATAAGAAAGATTAA
>NC_090869.1:68674954-68677454 GCF_036669935.1 Montipora foliosa | reverse complement strand
CTAAGCTGTTTTCGTGTACTGATTATTAAGAATTCAGCTTTTTCGTCATTGAACTTTAACTTATCAGCAATCATCCACGCTCTGATTGCCTTTATGCAGAGTGCCATTGCTTCAATTGCTTCAGATTGATTGGATGAGGTTACGATCGGTTGGAAAGGTACCATTCAAACCACTTCAAGGCCGTTCAAGTAATGGCAAGACTTAAATGTAAACGATGAATTAAGATTTTGTGGTCTACGGTGTCAAAAGCAGCACTGAGATCTAGAAGAACTAGAAGTGTCACGTGTTGGCGGTCTATATACATTAGTATATAATTCTGGGCTCGGTACTGTGGTATTTTCTATATGCACAATGAAACGACCGTTACGTAGGATATAGGCCAAGGACCATCATGTGATCGATGTCTGGTCACACCAGTACGTTATACGATATAATAGTCCTGTTCCGCCGCCACGACGTCCTAAACGGGGGTGATCTATAAACTTGTACCCATCAGGGCACAATTCAACTCCTACAGCGGCATCATCCGCGCTCAGTGACCAAATCTCCGTGATGCCGAAAAGATCAGCTTTAAAAACGCATATGTAGCCGAAAATGTCCGCACTCTTGTTTTTAACCGAACGAGCATTGAATGTGCATAATGTCATTGGGTGTTTATCAGAGAACAATTGGTCTCGCCTTGTAGAACAATTGATGTTAATTATAATAATACCGACCTTTTATTAGGTAGGAAATGAGAACAACTGAAAGGTAAACCGGGCGCATCATGCGGATCGAGTGGATCGAGCGATCATCTTCACATTTCATTTGTGTTCATCTTATCGTGGGGAGGCAGTGTGGCCCAGTGATTAGGGTGCTTTTCTTGAGATCCAGGGATCCCGGGTTCAAGACACGTTTTGGCCACGGGTTGAAATTGTTCCTGGTAGTCCACGGTTCAACTTCTCAGCTGCTGCACTTGTAAATAGCCAACTGGTTTGCCTCCGGAGTTGGGACTCTAAACAGTTGTTGTTGAATGAAGGGGTAGTTTCTAAAGAAACTGTGGTGCTGCGTCGGTGGGGAAGTAGTACACAAAAATTTGGTTTTATCAACGGAGTTGATAATGTAAATTGGCCACCGTACAGAGATTCTAAAAGCTTTTAGTTGTTGTTGAATGTTGTGAAAAGCCCATTTATGTATGTACCATGCTTTGAAATGAGAGGCAAATTGATTTGACCCTTTGTGGAATATTGGCTAAATGTGAGGATATTGTAATATTGCCTTATCAACGTGGTACCCTGATAACTAAATTACTGTAATTATCATGCTTTCCACGCTTTTTCAATACCGTATTGTTATAGTCATGCAAATAAAGCTCACTGTTGTTGTTGCTGTTGCTGTTCTTGTTGTCGTTGTTGTTGTTGTTGTTGAGAGGGGCTTGAGAAGTAGGGAGAGAACCTTTCCGTAGCCACTCTCAGTCGTTTCTCTCTATTTGCTTGACAAAACAGGATTCCGAACGCAGTTCGACTGACATGACTGCCTGCAGTATATAGCTAGAGATGTATCTTCTCTGCACCCCCTTCCCCTCTCCACACACACACACACACCAACCTTATAAACAGCCACATTTGCAAATACTTGCCCCCTCAGGTCAGCGAACTCGTCGCTACCCCTTGAAATTACACTGAAATCACCAATGCTTCCATCAAGAATACTTGAGACCTGACAAAAAGAACAGAAAACAAAGTTCAGATGTTTCATAAGACATCCACGATATGTTCAGCATCAATGATCACAAGATCAATGTTTATTATCAAGAAACTAACAGAGTGGTTAATGTAAACTTCTCCACATGATAAATCATTCATCGGCAGCACTGAGCCTGGATTTAGTTATTCTCTCTCACCGTGCTTCCACCTTCAAGGTTTCTTTTTGTGAACTTGACATCTTGTGATATCACCTTCCACTGTTGTTTCGAAAGCGATGATTCAAATGCTCTTTTCCTTAGGAAAGAAAAAAAAAGGTTATCTGTATCAACGTAAAGCTAGCGTGAGAAATTTGGATTCACCGTATACCTGCTGGTCTAAACGTTTCTATTAGAACCATAGTCATATGATATGCATGCACATAAAAACTGTGCATAGCTTTTCACAGTTGAGTGAAAAAAGAAAATTGAACTTTGAGGATTTCGATGAAGATGGAACGTCATTTCATGACTTGCCAGTTGAATACGTTTTGTCGGTACATTACTAATGAGAAATTCATTTTAAAAAGAAAGAAATACATCGCAACAACAATTCTGGTAAAGTGCGCACATTTTAGTTACCATATAAAAAACCAAAATATATCTTTTGCTTTTATTAATTGCTTTTTAATCAGCAAACTAAACCGTTAAACTTACTTGCAATGCAAAATAAGAGCAAATGAAAAAAGTGTTGCTCCAATGATTGGTGACAACACGTACAGAATCATTTTCCAAGTCTCTGCCATGAAAAAGAAATAATAAAAGATAATAAACTTTTGT
>NC_090869.1:68622454-68669954 GCF_036669935.1 Montipora foliosa | reverse complement strand
TGCACGTGCAGCACGGATTTTATCACAGATTCTTGTGGTACTCTGCATAACGACGACGTGAAATTACCAAATTTGAGGTTTTGACGACAACGTGAGCATGCAATGGAGAATCTTTCCTTCTCTATTTTCACTTTGTAACTGCTCGTAACAATTTAGTTTTAGGATACTTCGCCCAAATTGTAAGAAGTGAACGAGACAGAATACCCGCGAAAGACTTATGGTAAAGCAAGGTGACGTTTTCGTTGACGTTTTCGTTGACGTCGCCGTCGTAGATCTTAAGGTCCCACGTGAATTGACCAAATCTCAGGTTGTGTAGAGGACGTGAGAACATAACGAAACATTTTAACATTTTCTCCCCTAACAACCATATCGTTCATGTCAATTTTATTCCTGCAATGTTGATACACACTTTCCATTCCGAACGACTTGGGGTTATAACGAAGTTATTACAATAAAGGGAAATATTAATTTTTAGACGACGTTCTCGTTGGCGTGGTCGTCGCCCTTGAGTAAGCTCCCTAGTTTCTCAAGACGCCGTCTGCACCAGCAAAAAGGGAACTATATTAAGCGGAATTTGGGCACATGTTTCGAGAGGATGAATTAATTGAAGCGTTGTTGACTTCTTGACTGTAAATCGCATGATCAATGCAGACACGCGCTATGTTTGGTTTCTTACAATAAAGTTTGATCAGTTGCAAATAGCTCTGTTTGATAGCCGTCAGATGAGCAAATAAAACAGACAATTTAGATATTTATATTTTCTTTCGCTGCGGCTACTTTTCGCCTCAAAAACTGAAACTGGAGAGCATAGATGATGTTATAAATTTAATATTAAACAAATCTGCCTTATTCCGTCAAACGAAAAGGGTTCACTCTCACTAAAAGACAACTATAGGAAAACTTCTATTGTTGTGATAATACTTCCTTCGAATGCTTATTTCTAATCCACTCAGCTTGGTGTCTGAAAGGAAGCTTTAATCCCTGCCATAGCCGGGTGGAAAAGATATCCTCAGGAAATCCAATTCACGCTAAAGATTCGTTTTCGTGAACTTTCATTTAAACTGAATAACTTTCTATAGAGTAATGAATGATTCAAAAGTGGTTGTAATAATTTTGTCGATTGAGAACCAATATGGATTATCTAATATAAACAGCAAATCTCAAGGGATATGGAAATATAAAGTTTTCCAGCCGATTCTGTTTTGCGTCAAATTTTGTCAAGCATGCAGTGAGTGGGTAGCCCTCAACGAATCTGTTGATGGCGGGCAATTAAGGGGCAGACAAGGACAGCCTTGTGAACTGAAGTGTTTGCGAACGTGTGCTACTGGGGGCTGACTCATTCCAGAACTTTAGCATTTATGCAAAATGTTAACTAATCTTAGACTCCTCTGCTAAATCAGGCTCACTCTTCCGATAGATCAGTTCGCACTTGTTAATTTAAAATGGTTTAAAATTCAAAACTTCCAATTTCTGCAAAAGCATTAAAGCATTACTAAATTCTCCCCCAGGCAGGTATAGAGGAACAATAAAAAGCATTTAGGAACACAATTTTTTCAGAACTCTTTTACAGTGAATTGTATTTCTTAATGCTCTCAAAATGAAACATGCGCTATAATTTTCTTATCAGGTTTTTGTTAATTGTACGTAGCATGTGACCTTTTAGCACCCATTGGGTTCATCTTAAGGCCGAAATTTAAATTTCTTTCTATAGATTGTTGTTTTATTCCTGACTCACCGTGTGCAACTTGTTTTGCGGAACCAAGAGTTATTTTGAATTGTTCATCGCTCGTGATTCCAGGAGTAAACAAATGAAAATACGACACACTAAATCCACTGCGACTAGATATTTCGTTCTTTACGAGGCTAGCAACTTGAGACCAAAGACTCTCCGTAGAAGACAATATCGCCACCCGTTGCCAATTGTATTTTTTCATAATCTCAAGGAAAAAAATTCCACTTTGATGATACGTCCCAACCGTGCGAACAAACGTGGGATATTGAAGTTTATCAGACAAGGTTGATTCTATGCAGGCAAACGATATCATGGGATTATTCCAATGCGCCGCAAGATATCCTCCAGGCACACAAGCCACGGAACAACCAGGCCCAATATACGCATGAATATCGGGTTGGTTGGTTTGAAAGTCAGCAATGGCACCCAATGTTACTCCGGCGTCGCACTCACTATCTTTCCAAGTGTACGTGAGGTTATAATCTTGAAGCAGGTTCAACTTGTTATGTACGGTATCGAAAGCTACCAGCAATGCCGAAGCCATTCGCGGTCCAACCGGCCAAGAACCATTCCAAGGAATCAATGCTCCTATTCTGATTTCGCGAGATGTTTCTGATGAACAGCCATGAAACGAAACAACTAAGACTGCGAGTAGTAAAATAATCAAACGCCTTGCCGTCATCTCAGCAGTTGTCGGCCGACATAAACAAAATATATCAGAGGCTGACTTGCAGACAACGCGAATTTTTTATGGATAGAATCCTCCTCGATCCATCAATGGTCATGATCTGTGTTAAATGCCAATAGTTTCCGCTTGAACCGATGAATGTTGCGCCCTAATAATAAGTGATTTTTGGAGCCCATTTATAGGCACACTTATTAACGTCAAGTGATTATTGATATTGAAGTCGGTGATATTGATAATGTATTCCAAACAGGACGAATGTCGTAATATGATCACGAGAAACGTGGAGAGGCATTTGGTGAATTTGCTTGCGGCTATCAAAAGAATTAACTAGAAACAAGGAGGCTAAGAGGAAAATGGACCTCTTTCAGACCTTTCAGTTTCGAAGTCCCAACACGTTAATCAATGGGAAGTAAAAGCATCATGTCATCTCAGATCAAAATAAGAGCTTTGGAAGGATATAATTCAGCAGAGTGCTTAATTTGTTTTATCGGCTTCTCTAATCATTCATGCCTGAAGCAGGTCACATTGGCAAGTAAAATCGTCGGACGTTAGTAAGAGTAAAATCTTTAAGACTCACTCTTCAGACTCTTAAACGAAGGTTTACAGCCACTTGTCAAGTTCAAAATAGATGCGCATCGGAGACAAAAAGAAAAAAAAACCGCCAAACAACTTGATAAGTAAACCGAAGAAAAACAGCGGGTCAAAAGAAGACCTTTCCATCACTAACATCTAGGGTATTTTTTCACCCTTTCCCTCCCTCTAAATTCACCGCTTTATTTTTAGTTATTTTGCAAAGTTATAACAATACTCGGGCCGCGAGCTGCCGCCATTGCTTTCTCAGCAAGCATTAAAACAAATACAGTAGATGCAATGCCATCTGGTCTTACTTATATTTGGCACTAAATTCAATTACAAAAAACAACTTTTGTAACCTTTTTAAAAATTTCTTTGCCTGTTCCAGTTTTAAGCCACAAAAGGGCAATTTTTTTAATTCTGATTTTTTCCTTTTCACAAAACAACACTACACCTAGATGCTACTCTGGTTTGAATAAATCTGAATGTAGCTACGATTCAAACACCCGATGTTTCAAAACTCCTGTCTTGTGTCTTCATCAGGGTAGCCTGCAAGCACGCTCTTCCGTTGAAATGGCGCGCGGTCGAAATATAGGGGCTTGGTTACTACTATAATCAGTAACAGGCTTGTGAAGATGTATGCAGAAGCATACGAAACGTCAAGTAAAAGATAATTTCGAATGATGCGTTTGTATCTGATGTTTGTCATCGCTGTTTGTGTAACTGAGATGGCCAAAGAGTATAATTTCCAACGGAAGAGGCTACTTGCAGGCTATCACCACGGCTGATCCGAATGTTACAGGAAAACCAACGGATCATCCCTAGACACCCTTGATGAAGACATTAGACAGGAGTGTTGAAACATTGGGTCTTCGAATGGTAACTTTTCAAGCCACATTCAAAGCGGCGGGTCTAAAACACAGGTCGCATTCCACAGGTCACTGTTTTACCATTTGGAAAGTAACCGTAACCCTTCATTTGGCTAACCCTAGGCCTAAGGTTGGTTTTTAGGCCCACCGCATTCAAAGTTACTCAAACCAGAGCAGAGGTGCCCCAAAGCTCAGTGTGAGGGAAAGCCAACAAAATATAAGGATTTGTATGGGAATCCCGATAAAGGGTTTAAGAAGATAATTATCTGAAAAATTCTCAATTAAAAAGCCTAGCTTCCTTCCAGTGTGGTTATTTTCCAGATCCGACGCGATTTGAGCCATTTTTCAATTTTTTGGTCGCCCACCGTATAATAAAATCCCAAGGCTGAACACTATTCTCAGGAGCCCACCAATTTAAGTCATATATTCCTTGATAGGTCTAGATAAAATTGTGTTTCGAAAACGAAGACCCCGAAAACTCGAAAAAAGTAACCTAAAACCTTGAATTTGGCTAACACTATGCCTAAAGTTGGTTTTTTGAGTTACCTCAAGCAAAGTTCAAGTCCTCGTTCGCTAAAACGTGTTTCAAAGTGAAAGCTGGGTGATCCGCCATATTTAACTGAGTAACCACGCTACCCATCCCATCGGATGTAAAAATTGGCCCTGTGACACTCTAGGCCTAAAAACCAACTTTAGGCCTAGGGTTAGGCAAATTGAGGGTTTTGAGTTACTTTTTTTCCCGCGTTTTCGGGGTCTTCCTTTTCTAGACACCATGGATAAAATGTTCTCACGGTCACAATTCCACATCAGAATCAATAGACCTCGTGTGCTTAATTACCTGGCCTTTGAATCAAATTGAGGATGATGTTGACCTTTTTGTGATAAAGACCTCTTTCTTTTTCTGATGCTAATGATGTTGTTGTCATGCTAATTAGTAAGAATTTAGATAAGAAAAGCAGTGAGGTTTCTATCAAAACAAGGTCAACTCCAACCACACTACTGTAAATTGTAAAATGGATTCATGACGAAGACTGAACTTTCATTTCAACCCACCATCAACGCAATAGCAGTCCTGCAAGCGATCTCAGGCGGTAGTTTGTTCACTAAACCCAAGAAAACAGCTTAATTTCGAAAGATGCGCTTTATCACTTAAGTGGCCACGGCTTCGACCGTTGATAACAAACTGAGCCTTACCGGAGTGACAGACCGTAGTTCGTCAACCGCAAATTTCTTTGTTTCCCCGGGTCTCCCGACAAGACTATGTTCTCTCAACAATGAAATGATATATGAATTGAATCATATATGAACTGCGGATATGAAATCAAGTGAAGCTATGATCTTCGCAGTTGTGAATGCAATTTTTGCAATTGCGTAGAGAAGCCTGACAATTTCAGGACTTCAACGGAATTTGAACCCGTGACCTCGCGATACCGGTGCGACGCTCTAACCAACTGAGCTATGAAGCCATTGACGTCGGGAGCTGGTCATTTGTGGGTTCTAATGTTTCCCCGAAGAATGTGTCAACAATGAAATGATATATGAATTGGATCATATATAAACTGCGGATATGAAATCAAGTGAAGCTATGAACGTAGTTTTTGCAATTGCGTAGAGAAGCCTGAAAAAAATTCAGGTCTTCAACGGGATTTGATGGTTTCATAGCTCAGTTGGTTAGAGCGTCGCACCGGTATCGCGAGGTCACGGGTTCAAATCCCGTTGAAGTCCTGCATTTTTCAACAACTGCGAAGCTCATAGCTTCACTTGATATGTTCTCTCAGATGCTAATAGTTAAATTTCATTTGCTTAGTAAGTCACGGAGGGTCGTGACTGGGGCTCGGATTTTTCCGAGTTCCCATTTCACGATGCTTAATATCTTTCGTGTATTTCAGTAAGTCCAGCCACAAAATATTCGTAGCACAATACAAAATTTAATGGCGTGTTAATTCCTTGAAGGCTTGATAAACAAAGTTACGATCGCGAACAGCCTATTGCGTACAAAGTCCTATTGCATGAATGCGCAAAATTAACATGACTTACACCAAAGAACTTTGTTATTCTCCTCAGTTTGTAAACTACTGCTTTCATTCTCGCTAACCCGCTTACCTTTAAACGCTTCGCGGCCTTCGCCAATATGTGAGGCGTGACTGTGATTGGACGACTGAGTCAATTCATTCATGTCGGGAGACCCAGAGGAATAAAGAAATTTGAGGCTGACAACCTACGGTCTGCTACCCCGGGGAGGCTCAGTTTGTTATCAACGGTCGAAGCCGTGGCTGCTTAAGTGATAAAGCTCATCTTTTGAAAGCTCTTTTCTTGCAATCGACTGAACAAACTACTGCCTGGATTCTCTCGCAAGAGTCTGCTATTGCGTTGATGGATGGATCACCTGGTCGGTGAGTCAGCTAAAACCGATCAACCACAGCACTATACCACTCACTGAGTTATTTAAAGATATTTGTTTCGATTTTTTCCCCACAGTTGCGTGGCCAAAAGCTTCAAGTTATCTGAGGCCGCGTCGTCCCAATAGACACCTTTCAGTCAATCTGGGAACAAGGACCTTTTGGCGAACCGGAAGTTCACGATCTACGGATGCCTGAACCAGGCAACAGACCGAATAAAATCGCGGCATCTAGGGACGAAAATGGGTTGGGGCATGCACTGGGCTGTCACGCGGGAGGTCGTGAGTTCAACTACAGCCGGACCAACACTCAGGGTCTTTAAATAACTGAAGAGAAAGTGCTGCCTTTGTAATGACATCTGCAAATGGTTAGACTCTCTAGTCTTCTCGGATAAGGACGATAAACCGTAGGCCCCGCGTCACATCTTTTCAATGTTCATAATCCTCAACCCGCAAACTTGCCGCAAAGAGTTGGGCATGTATTTTCCGGTGTTGTGGTCTGTCTTCTGTGGTGTGTCATTGTTGGGAGGGTAAATTCTCAGAGAGATTAGCTGCATGTACACCAAGCTACTCTAAAATCCGAGGGTAAATAAAGATATACGATATGATGATATATGGGTTCACTCTGCGTCCACTAGTTTCACACGCAGATCTCTCCGAAGCAAAAAGGGAGCGCGTGTGAATAGTCTAACAGCTTCGGCCTCACGAAAATTAATTAAAAATAATAACTAATTCTTTAATCACCAATCAATTATCATAAGATGATACTCCTACAGTTTTTACAGAAGACTCTCGGGTCTTTCTGCATGTACCGGAAACCCCTGTATTTTTGGTCACTAGGGACTAGTCTTTTATTTGGAGTCGTTTTGTTTTCTGTCTTTTGTTTCTTTTGTTTTACGTAACCTGTGCACCGGTACCTGCAGAAGGAACCAGACTCTCATGTTAAATAATATGTAAATCGTATTTGGTGTCGCGCAAAAGTTGTTACCTTGCGAATGCTCAAGTGCTGTTACCTGTGTAAGGTAGAACTTACTTTAACCTCTCACAAGAAATTGAGTCAAAAAAGGGAAAGAAGAAGAAAAAAAACAGAGAATTGTTCGCCGACACAGGATATATATCACATCAGGAAATGTTTCTTGCAACTTTTGGGACTAAAAATTGGCGGGAAGTTGCTCGAAAAACCAACTAGTACAGCAGCTGAGGGCTCGTTGCAAATAATTGAAAAAAATTCAGCCCAGTTGATGAAGTAAGATAATAGGGAGTTCTGGGCAAAACCAAAAGGCTATCATATGTAGCCGTGAAGGTATCGTTTAGGGATGCACGCGAAGAAATATGTAACAATTATTAAGTGAATATCACTGATACGAAGAGACGAACCTAGACAAAGTCGAGTTTTTTATTCACCGATGTTCGCCAAGCCTGAGGTGAACCAATCAGCGGAGAGAATTTTCAAGAATTATCTAGTATGTAATTATACTAAAAATATATATATATATAATATGTTTTAAATATGGTCTCATTTAGGGGTAAAAAAAATCTGGGCCACACCCAGACTGGTCTCCTTTTGGGGTTTAATTGAAAAATGTCCGACGAGCATCCACGCCTCTTCATAATCAAAGCCCCCCCCCCCCCCCCCTCCCCACCCTGGCTTTTTAACCTGGCCTTTTATGCCGACTCTATCTTTAACAACTTGATCTTGTATGCGAACACCTTTAATGTGGTCACGCAAGTCTAAACATCTGCATGTTGCTCCGTAGCTGAACAGTTTTCCACTCTCCTAAAATGATTCCGCTGGAACAGTTGACATCAATAGTGAGTAGACATCCTGTCCAGGAAATGCTTAAAGAGAAAGTATACGATACTTAGGATGAACAAAGTGAAACAAAGAACTCTACTCTACACTGCACCTCTCGCAACCTACTTTTTTATATTTTGGAGCAGCTCTTCTGTTGTTTTTTTTATATTAATCCTAACTATTACAAAATTCTCGAATTTATTTGGTTATCAACAGCCCTGACACCTTGCAATTGGACAGTTGTGCGCGTCATCAAGCGTTCCCTAGTTGTACTTGAATCAACAACAACAATTCTTTTTTAGATCTAAAAAAAATTCTAAGTTACAGACTTTTGCCCGCAGTTAGCGAGACTATTCGAGGCGGGCAAAAGAGGAAAAAAGAAAATTTAATAGTGGCTGCAAATAACGGCCGCTCAACGGACAATGTCCGGTCAAAAATAAGTTTTGTCTTGTCAAATCCTTAGATGGCCTGACAATTCGTCCGGTCGTTTACGCTGGTAGGGAAAAAATTTAGGGTTTCAATTTTTAAATATTTAAAGGTTCAATGTTATTGGTGTTTGTGAAAAAGGAGGGGAAAAGACGGATACTTAACTACCAGACCAAGACCTTTTAATAAATGGATTCGTAGTAGTCGTTGCACATTTTCGCTTTGTCATTTACCTAGTCGTCACCGCAAATTAGCGGGTCTTACAGACAGGGTTCTATCTAGGGTAATTGAGGGGTAGAAGCTTCCCCCCCAAAACGCCCAGCTTCCCCCCAAAAAATATTGTTATCATTACAGTATATAAGTAACTATACCGGAAAAATCATCCAGACGCAACGAGATCAGTGCACATGAACTTGGCAAAGGTAGTCACGATTGTAAATGTATTACCGGTGACAACAGCCATTGTTGAGCGTTCCTTCAGCGCCATGAAACTAATTAAAACAAGGCTCCGCAGTAGGCTCGGTGCGGATGCACTTAAACACACTATGCGCATTTGCATCGAAGGTCCTGACCAGTTGTCAGATTACGTCCTGGAGTCAGTGGTTGATCATTACAAAAGTGTAAAGAAGCGCAAACTGGCTTTGTAATTCAATTCAATTTCAATTCAACTTTTTAAAGAAGGAAAGTACATTTAGATCCTGAATTGATCAGGGAGATTTTCCAAAGATCAATTGCCATGATTTGTTTACCAGTATTTTTCACACTCGATTAGACTCATTGTCAGTTAACAGACGCATCTACCGCGGTCAGTTTTTATTTACAGGTTTACAGTTATCTAGAATTTTGCAGTAGTTACGAGCATTGGGAAAGTGCTGTTGTTGAGTTTATTTATTTTATTCACGTACTAACAAGTCAACGAGTATGTACAAATATTTGTGGAATTAGACGTGTCGGGTAACTCTCCTTTTCACGTTAGCAAATATCGGAGCTCAGTTTAACATTGTCAGAACGTGATCACGACTAAAAAATAAAATAAAATGCTACTGCAACATTTCAAAATTGTGTCTCAAAATGCACCAGATTGCATCTCAGCGCATATTCATTTCAAAAAATTTCCTAGGGAGGATGCCCCCGGACCCCCCTAGTAAGCTCGTGGCCTTCGGCCACTCGGGACTTCTCCCCCAAACGATAAATCCTAGATAGAACCCTGACAGATGTCAGTTAGCTTGTACTGTGATGAAAATCGACTAGATTGCAAGCCTCAGTCAATTTCATCAACTTCATAACTAACCGTATATAAGACGTAGAACTGAAGCAACAGTAGTACGCACAAATGTGATACTGATTTTGCTGTACCATGCGTTCCATTTTTCCTGCATTGAGATTGATGCTCATGTACAATAAATGCTTTGAAAATTTACTTCTTTCACATTTAAACATCATGTGAAGGGAGGAGGGGGCACTTTATAGCGATAAGACGTACTCAATGTTTGTCCGACCAAAAATGGGATACGTTCGAGCAAAAATAGGTTTGACCGGACAATTTGACCAGCGCCGGCCGGGAAATTATTTGCAGCTCTGTAGTCCCATAAATTATATTCAAGGAACAAACCTAGAAGCAATCTAGTTTGTCGTGTAGTAAATTTATATCCAGAGTGAGACCGGGATGCGGACTGTACTCGATACTGGGAGAAACTACAATGTTATGATTTTGAGAATTGTAATCGTATATCACAAATTCTTAAATAATCGGCCTCGTTTTTCAGGATTTCAAGGAGATTATTCTTTAGTTTGCGTTTAAATTGATTTTTATTTAGTGTTTTGATAGAGAGTGAAATGCAGTTCCAAATTAAGGCACCTGAGATAGAGAAGGCTCTTTTCATATTTTCAGTTCTAGCTTGCTCAACATAATAATTTTAACAATTAGACCCGTAGCCCGCAAGGGCTACGGGTCAATAGCCCATGAGGCGAAGCCGAAAAGGCAATAACAAAGTTAGCAAATGCAAGTTTAAGAAATAATTATTAGGGAATAAAACGAAAGAAAGCGTCACGCTTTTCGCTACTCGATGACTATTACTAATAGTCCGCTAGTAGCGTAGCCAATTAAAATGCAGGATTTACATTGGTCCACTAGTTGGGTGATACTAATTCTCGTTAGTAACAGATCCAGTCCGGTGACTATGGACAAAAGACGGTTTCTTGAACATATTCTTAATGTTACTGGGAGCAAGATTATTATGAACGTCATACATTTTGTTTCTAAGAATAATGGGACAGCATGAGCTCTTGGATTACTGAAGAACGTTACCCTATTTATAAGTGAATCATCAAATGCAAAATGTTATCTTTTTCCAGAGCTTTTAAAGAGGTACTATGATCAAAATACCACTTCCTTTTATTCTGCAGATTTTGAAAGTGTGTTTACTTAACACCTGACTGGCAAAATTTTGAGAAATTGTTTCATCCAAAGGCTGTTTACTTATCTTACTTAAGTTTTGGAATACACGGTCCGCCATTACTCATGTTTAAAACTGACCGACTGGACCTCAGAGGGTTGGATCTAGGGAAAAGTGACGTCATTCACTCAATAACTTCAATTTCACCGTGTAAATGCAGTTTGTTATGTACTGTATGCAAAACAAGAGTTTAAAAATCTGAAAGCCCGAAACTCCCGTGCAGCATATTAATTCAGTCGCATTCAAACGCATTGTATTCTTAATCTAGTGAGTCATTGACGTCATTTTCTCCTCAACCAGCTATCTCAAGATTTTAAAGTTAGTAATGGCGGACCATTAAATAGGAAAATTCCAGTAAAATATACAAGTGTCTTTTTTTAAATTAAGGCTTAAAACTTGGGTCACTTGTTGTTTAGTTAACATAGTTTTGAAATCCAAAGAAAAAAGATTTGATTTTTTCATCACAGCACCCCTTTAAAAAAACTAAGAAAAGTTGAGCTGGTTAGGCTATAAAAATTTTAACACCATAATCTTCTCGCATTTTGTCATAGTTACGATTAATTGATAATAGAACTTTGTGTCGTACAGATTTCAAATACCGGTAGGCCTCGCGCAAATCACTCGACCGATTACTCTCTGAATAGTACTCTATTCAGTCCAATTACCATTAATAATAATAATAACAATGATAATGATGATGATGATGATGATCATAATAATAATAATAAGAAACGTTTGATATTTACCCAGGAAGATCAGCAAGGATACTGAGAATAAAATTAACAATAATAATAACAATTTGATCTGTAATGAGGCGGACAATTTGGAGATAGTGGCAAGACACCCAAGGCAACAGGACGTGGCTCACTGTCATTGGAAATTCCCTAATAATATTACAGTTAGGTACCGTGAAAGAGTACCAATAAAAATATAGTTGATGAGAAAGACGTCAATAGGTTCAAAATTTAAGGAATGATGAAAACTGTTCCCAACATTCAAATTTCTGATTCATTAGCACAAATCTTTTAAAGTGCACCTAACCCCAAAATATTTTTTGCGCTAAAATGAATCTTTGCACCTGTTCGAAACGCATTTCGGCCATTTTTTTCCTTTTTCTAACAAATCCTGCCAATTTATAGGCTTCGAAAGTTGCGAAAATCCAAGCATCTTTTGTTCACAACCGAGTCAGAAGGGGAGTGGGTCTATTCCTGATTTGACATCAGAAACTGATTTACATTGCATTAACTCTTTGTAAAAATGCATGCAAAGTAGATTGTGACGTCAAATCATGAATAGACCCACTCCCCTTCTGACTCGGTCGTGAAAAAAAGATGCTTCGTTTTTTGCAACTTTTGAAGCCTATAAAATGACAGGATTTGTTAGTATAATGGAAAGATGGCCGCAATGCGTTTCGAACAGGTGCAAAGATTCATTTTAGCGAAAAAAATATCTTGGGGTTAGGTGCACTTTAAGGATGTGCAATATATATACTAATGCTTGATAGCCCTGACCTCTTCTCAGGGAAAAGACAAATTTGCCTAAACACAAAACAGATGAAGACAGATCACTTTGTGACTACATGTAGTCAAGTACTTTTTTCCAAAGCATTTAACTATAAAGACGCTCATGTAGATGGTCGTAATGAAGAGGAATGTAGTCATTCCCAGAGGTATTGTACATACCTTTAAACATCTGGATGCCTTCGTCTCGCATTCATAAAAAAGTTTGCCACAGTTCCCCTTTCAAGGCCCAGTTCTTCAGCAAGTGCATTCTGCATTTCCTTTGAGGGCTTCTTAGTTTCCTTGAAAATAGCAAACAGTGCTCTCTTTTGAGAAGCTGTGAAATGAAGCCTTGACTTTTTCGATCCATGGCCATTAAGGTCTGGTCTTCTTGCTTTTGCATCAAGCTCCAAAGCAGCTTTGCAACATCAAGAAAGAGACAGAAAATTAATATCAATCAAGAAACTGAGGAAAGAAAAGCCAGGTCATCGTTTGGATGTTGGATCACCATCCAGGGAGCATGATATCATTGCCAAGAGAAATATTCATTTTTGAGAAAGGGATCACAAAAATTATTCACCAAAGCATTCCAGTTTACAATAACAAACTTACTGTCTCATGAGATTGAAGTTTGTTGGTTGCTACCAGAGACCAGGGACTGACTGATTCAGGATTTTTCTTATAAGGGAGTGCACCCCTAAAAAAGACTTAACTGACAGGTGTTGGGTATTATTTATTTTTTTACAGAATACTACTTATTTTAGAAAGCAACAGGTCATATCAGGTGGGGGAAGGGAGGGGGTAAGCACCTTCTCCTAGATCTGCCCTTCTGCCTCAGTTGGTAGAATTCTGAACTGTGAAGGTAATCTTTGTTTCAGTTTTTTGCAATGACGTCTGCATACATGTAATAGTTCGAATTTCCAGCCCTTTGAAATGAGGAAATAAATTGGCCCTGTCTTACAAAGTGGTTCTGTTCAACAGAAATTTCACTTTGAAATGTCAGCAATTCCATGTGCCCATGCCATGTTAATTTCCTGTTTCACAAACCAAACCCAAGCCCCAACCAGTGAGAGTTTGTCACAAACACAACAACGACTTGATTGGCCCTACAGAAAGGGACATTTTGGTCTGACCGGTTAAAACGAACCAAAATGGACCATTCCAACTGAGACTCCTGAAATGTTAACTGAGTGGAAAATGCCTCTTACTGAACGCAAGGCCTTGCAGAGCGATACCATGCTGGAGTGATCCGACATAGTTTTCAGGGTAGTGAACTTATCTACATGCAAAGTGCAGAGAAACTCTCCCATGTTACCTGTCAACAGTTGATTTGATTCACAATGTAATGATTGATTTGTTGACTACTCATGTTAAGTGTCCCAGTTCATTCTGTTGTGTACACGTAGCTCGTGGAATAATTTATTACAAAATTATAAATACATAGAATACACTTGAAACTAACAGAGAATATGAATTAGTATCTTTAAATGTTCCCTCTCATTACTACGAAACTTCAACTTTTTTTCACAAAATATTAAATACAAGGAATCAAATTACTGTATTTACTCGTGTATAAGCTGACCCCCCATTTTCACAGCAGGTTTAAAAGACATATCACACTCCACAGGTCACTCATTATAAGTCATTGTTTTACCAATACTGAAGCAACCCAAAACCTTCAATATAGCAAATATTAGGCCTAACGAGGCATAAGTTTAGCATTATAGTAAAGATCTTCTAACGAATGACCTGTGGAAAGTAACCTGTACTTTAAACACCTTTAAATCTGTCACCATTTTCAAGGCCTAAAAACTGATTTTTCTTAATTTCTGCCTAAAAAGCTGAAACACACACATCAATGTAATTTCTCCTAAAAGTCAATGTCACATTTATGAGAATTGTTTTGCAATTAAAGTGGACACAAAGAAACTGCTGTAAGTGAAGTTTATCACCTCTTGTAACATGCAATGACACAAGTATTTCAGTTTACTTGAGGAAGTGTTTTCTATCTTTTCATGTGAGCCATGTTGAAAATTAAATCTTCTTATTTGAAAATAACCTTTATCTTAACATTGACATAAAAAGGAGATGTACATGTAGATGAAAAGACCAAAGAATTTGAAAAAAGGTAAATAAACCACCACCTTGGCAAACGTTTGGCTGGTCACTAAGCTACTGAGATTGTTCAATGAAGTGAAACAAACGTCAGTTCGCTGTACTAAAAATGCCTGATCTGAAAAGTTACAAATATGACAGCAGTCTAAGAGGCATGTCCAGAGGTTTGCATTTAACCCACTTACATTTTTTGGTTACTCCAAACTTTCCTGTTGACAACGAGATGCCCAGCCAAGCTCATTTAACACTAAGACAATCGGATCTTGTTTTATAAAGTTGATTTTTATGCAGATTTTTATAGGCAATTGCTGTGCTAATTATCTGATAGTTCTACCTAAAGGCCACCAATCAGGCTATCAGTATGACTTGAGTATAAGTCGAGGACAGTTTTTTGGGATGATTTTTAGGTCATAAAGGGTCGACTTCAGTACACAAGTACCGGTAAATATGGTACCAGTTTTCTACAGTCTTGAATCGTGCAAAACAAAAGCAAGTAACCCATTTGTTTTAGCAGAAACAAAATCACACACTACAGTGTATGCTACCTTTGACTTAATAAAGTACCTATTCAATATCTGGTCACTTGTTCACTCAAGCATTGGAGGTGTGCACGAAAGGAAAGGAAAGGAAAGGAACTTTATTTAAATGTCAAGTCTTCTAGCACTGGAGCACTAATTGGGGACACTGTAAACTGAAATTAACAAGTAACGCAAATCAAGTCAAATGTTGGTGTTTGAGGAGAGGGGAAACCGGAGTACCCGGAGAAAACCTCTCAGTGCAGAGTAGAGAACTAACAAACTCTGAACCCACATATGACGCCAAGTCTGGGAATCGAACCCGGGCCATATTGGTGGGAGGCGAGTGCTCTCATCACTATTCCATTGCTGCACCCCAACAAGAAATCAAATTAATGCAATTCAAATCAAATGTTAGTTTTTGAGCATCTTATCTCCACACCTAGTCCTTGCAGAGCTACAACGTACATGAGAAGCGTACAGGAATGCCTTCCTCTAGTAAGTTGACAGAGCACCAGCACTAGAAATTGAACTTGGGCAATCACCAGTGTCCCAGGGCATCACTGAAAAATGTTCATCTCTTCCACTGTGGTGATATTGGGCAACTTAGTCAAAATAGAAACAACTGCTTCAACATTCCCTCCTGCAAATGATTCTTCGTTTTCTTCTCTAGCAGGGAATTTTGCAATCTTTTGTTTTCCCTAAGTAGGGAACTTGTCAATGCCAGGGATGAGTGGGGGATTCAGCCATAGCCCCTAGTTTTTGTGTTATGTGTTTGTCGTTACACAGATGGTATAGTCATTACAAGAATTGTGCATTATCCATTTCTGTATGGAAAACATTGACTTGGAAAAGCTTTAATCTGTTTACTAAATGAAGTTTACTAGCATAAAAAATATGTACAACCTAACACAGTTAAAAGCAACACTACTTAATCCTCATCATGTTAGGTGGCACATAAGGCCATCACCAAAGAATTCCAGTGCTGTCTGTCAGATGACCACCATTGAATCTGGCTCCAGGTCCATCCAGCCTGCGTCTTTTTCCACTGATCTTCTCCATGTCGTTTTGGGACATCCTCTTTTCCTCTTCCCAGCAGGAATCCATCTCATTGCAACCCTGGGGATGGCATTTGGGGCCATTCTGTTGATGTGTCCCAACCACTGCCACCTCCCCTTTCTGATCTCAACTGTTAGTGGTGCTGTGTTGGTTCTGCGGTAAAGATTGTCATTAGAGATAGTTCTTGGCCAGAAAATCCTGAGTATTCTCCTGAGAAATCTTGTTTGGAATACATCTATCTTATAGCATATGGATTGTAAGACCTTCCAAGACTCTGCACCATAAAGGAGGACTCCCAGAACGTTGCTCTTGAAAATCCTTAATTTAGTTTCTGTGCCAATTTTTGAAGACCTTCAGATGTTCCGAAGTGCTACAAATGCCTCTCTTGCAAACAACATTGGTCTCTTAAAATTCAACATGGATAGGAACATCTCATCATCCATAATTTAATGTTTACCAAAAGAAGTGGTTTCAAAACAAGCTGGTGACTGCCGGAGTTCCGCCGGCGACTTGATCGTATGTCGCCGGCTACTCTAGTCATAACAAACAGCTTTTGACAAACAATCTCGGCATTGCTTCTTATCGATTAATCTTTAAGACAGCAGAGTAACTTCACACTCAATGCAATAGGATGTAAGCTTTGTAAGTAAGTGGCCAGGCCAAGCTTGTTTGGGCATTCGGTGAATTTGATCACTTTTTCTTCTTCTTCTTTCAGTTGCTACCATCACTACCAGCTGACAGCATGGCAGAGAAACGACAATATCGAACTGTACACACTATTTTTTCATTTGGGTCCAGAATGTCACAATCCTCAGTTAGGTGAAGAAATTTGATCAATACACATTGGTAATCATTTAACAACTTGCCGGACTTTGTTGTCCTTCACTCGACCCTATGATTACCGGTACTACGTTGTTTATTATATTTATCGATACTTAAATAAACTGCTGCTGACTGATTTGATAGTTAAGGGAGTCATGTCTATTGAAATGAAACTCATTGAAAAATGCAAATTTTGCTGTCTGTACAAATTAAGTCCTATCAAAAGAACAGTTAATGGATGGTTAGATTATGGTCTAGCTACGCGTGGTGCCCAAATGCATTATAGAAGCGATTCATACTCCTCTGAATTATTAAGGAAGGATGAAAGGTCTTGAATCAAACTAGCATGAGTGTTGAAATCTAAAATTATTCTGCTAATAGCGACAATTTAAATTGAGCAAAGCGCAACTTTTTTTTTTCATTCAGCTGCCGAGTATTTGCACATGTGGAAGCGAAGTGAAATCTAAACCCACATTTCGAAACATGACTGTCTCATTTCACTTATTTCTGCCTTTCAAAATGGAGATTTTGAATGAAACTGTCATTGGCTGAAATCAATACTAGAATGCTGAAAATGGCATTTCCAAGCTTCTAGATTTTAAAATTTTTGGGGAAGCATGCCTCTACACCCCCCCCCCCCCCCCCTCTCCAGCTTCAGGGGTCTTGCGGCCCCTCAGTTATCGCAGCCGCCTACTTTTCCAGAGTCGGCTGCCTAGTTCAAAACATTTTGAAACCCCTGCAAAAGGCACTGATGAGGAGGATTTATAGCTAGATTCTAGAATACATGTGCTTGTCCACTTAATTTGTATACAACCATGTATGACTAGCACGTATTGTTGTATGCCTTGTTCTTCAAAGGATGCTGCTACAAGAATACAATAGTGGCAGGGTATTCTAGATTGCTCTGCATTTGTCTGGGAGGGATTCGAATAACCGAAAGCTCAGGGGGTTGCCCGTGGGGGTGGGGGGGGGGGGGGGGAAAGCTTATGGAAACTTTGATTTGACTGATACAGAAAAGCATAGAATAAAAAATTACACCTAGACTACAGAGGGCTTCATTAGCAAAAGCACCTTCCGTACAAATTGGTTAACCCCCTCACCTTCTGTCCTAAGTTGTGGTATCCGTTTAACTTCTGGTAAATCCAACCATTCCTTCATTTTCCGAAAAATTTCTCGTCCTCCCCTGAGTTCCTTCCAAGGTTTTGGCTTTCTCAAAACATCACTTAACGTCCCTTGAGATCGATTTAAAACTTTTCGAGCAAAAACTGCCTGTGGTATTGAATATTTTTTTAGTTCGTTTGTGAGAGCCTCTGCAATTTCTTTTGTGTCGAGATCTTCAAATCTTTTCCTGAAGATTTCCGAGGATTCCTTATCGAGAGTTTCACTAGACGACGTCGTTACGTGCAATGACCCTCTAAGTTCACAATTTTCAGAAGAGCCAATCGGCTGTGAATATTTTTTATCCTCGCTGGTACGTCGTCTTCTAACAGACTGGCACTCAAAAAGTACATTATTACTTGGGTTGTGATCTTGGATATTCGCAGCATGATCAGTGATGAATTCATGAATCTGATCTAAAGCAACATCTTCTACTATAACAATCCCTCGAGTACTTTCCATAAACGAAAGTCCCTCCGACACAACAGTTGTTGTTATCCCCGATGCCTCTGTATTTGCCTCATCACGTCTTGTTTCATTTGTTTTACCTTCAACGCTTGCACAGTTCGATGTTAAGTCATCAGCTTCCTCTTTCAGGCTATAATTGACGTTTAGCTCGAGCTCGTTTTCCATTGAATGTTCGTTGAAGGTAAGGTTATATGGAGAATTCAAAGGAGATTTCTTCCGCAAGTATAATACTCCTGGAATGAACTTTTCAACACCGACGTTAGTTTTCGACCTGTGGGAATTGTTTCTTTTACTGCCACAAACATTGGATGTGTTGACTTCTTCCGATGCACCAAGAGTCAACGGATCCAACTCCTGCAATTGCACAGCCGCGTCTGAGGGCGAGGAGACCAAATTTGTGGAAGAATTTTCACCATCAATCATTGTAAAAAGTTGCCTCACAACCAAATAAATGAAATAACGGAAGATATTGCAGGTTTTTACGAAATCTTTGACGAAGAGACAGACCCTCCCCTCATACGACGGGAACCTAATATGCAAATATATGTCTACTTTGCAACCACTCCTTGTTGATGGGCGTTTATCAGTACCCATTTCCCTCTCGTTCACTTTTTCCCTTTTTTATTTTCTTGAGAGAGAGCATAGCCTTGCATACGGAACCTGCGCCCGCAGTGCGCGCGGCAGTCAAAACCGTGCTATCCTGTCAATCATTTGCCCCTTCACCGGAAACAGTGCATTTCGGTTGTTCGTAAATGACATTGTTGTTGATCTACGCAAGGACGCGGTCAAAGTCTTTATTCGCGAAGTTAACTCAAATAAATATCGATACGGTTTTGCCGTCTTCTTGCACTTGATTCGAAAATACCAGCCTGAATTCGTCTTAGAATAGTTAGAAAAAGCACAAATAAAAGCCAAAGCACAACAGGTCACGTACGAATTCTGCTCGCCGACAACCCAAGTTTGTTTACAAAAAAATTGCCACAAAATGTTTTAAATGGTTTTCTGGCCCTTTATTACTAATGGCGCTCACGTTTATTTTAAATGGAGTATCGGGAAAGAAAAATTGTCAAGCTGATATTTTTTTCGGTGAACATACATTTTCAAGTAGCGAAAATTTGTATAAGCACTACAAAACGTTTACTAACCATTGCCCGAAGGAACACCTTTTAGAAGCTGCAAGGAAGCCGCTGATGAATTTTGCACAAAAACCTCGGCCCCTAACACCGGAAAGCCAGACTTGGAAAGTTTTTCAGTGGAAGGCTCGCTAAGGCAGAGTTTCTAGAGCTTGCCCTCCCGCAGGTCGCCAGAAAGGTGCAAACAACCTGGTTCATGTCTGAAAAGAGCAAGATCTAGAAGGGGCAGTCAAAATTGTGTTTCTTTTATTGTGCGAAAATTTATTTTTCCCTCAATCCCAAATAAGAACTTGCTGTGTCTTGCAATTCAACAGTGAATTGCTATTAGGCCAATAAGAGAATCAACATCAAGTTCAACAAAGAGGCACTCCCGGGGGTTTGGGGAAGAAAAGAACATGGCTAATTTAAACTGGGGAACAGAGTAACATACATACATACATACATAATCTTTATTTAACGTGGATAGAAACACTTAGCTGAAGCTATTTTACAGGTTTTCCACAAAATAATATTAAAGAAAAAAAGAAATACATACATAAAAATGTAAGAATATGAATAAAATATCTAGTATCTAAAATTTCAAAATTTAGGTAACTAAAATTTAATGTTCCTCGCTGGTTTTTTTAACAATATCAAAATATTTTAGGGAACAAGGGAAGAAAACCAATTTAAATTTTAGGGATCAAAAAGCTGGGAACAAGTTTGAAAGTAATTTGGGGAACAAGGAAACACAAGCAAATATGTAAAGGGAACAAGGACTCCTCTCCCCAGGAGGGCCTCATCAAATGTTCTGCGTCTATCCAACAGCTCAAACAAGCTATTCCAACAAGTTTTGAATGACCAACAAGAAAAGAACACTCTCTTAGAGAAATAGATTATTTACAATAACACTTAAGCATGCGAAACAATGCTCAGATGCTTACGAGCACCCTCATGCCCATGTTTGTAAAAAAGCACCATGAAGTATTCCTTGTGGCTGGCTGGTTTAGGCATTGTTTCATCTTTCAACATTGGGCAAAACCAAATCAACTCCATTCTCAGAGGGCACTGGGGAAAGAAGCTAGAAGAAAAAACTGGCCTTGATCCAATTCTCCGAAGGTAATCTTTACAGAATAAGATCATAGAAGGAACACTTTTGAGTGCCAACCTTAAGCCTTTTAAAACAAGCGCAAACAATATTAATAGTCTTTAAATTCACAAAATGTCAAACAGCATATTTTAGTCTCATATTCAATTAGATTTGGCTGCAATGTTCCTTAAAACTATGCAGAACTATTTACCATAAAATGTGGAACATTTCCTTCCTATCTAAATATGCCACAAAAGGGCTCCAAAAAGCAAACAGTTAAGTTTTTAGATTAGATACACAATACCTAAAAAACAAATTACTTGATGTGATCAAGACATTGAATGACCAAGCAATAAACAAATGGCAGCAATGTATGTTAGGTTCACAAAGTGGGAAAAAAAATATTCCTCAACTGATGTTTCAATATGCATTTAAATAAATTTTCTATCAACAATTCAAGGGACTGACTCTTCACAGGTATTGATTTACATTTCCATGATAAGTTTGAAAGTGAATCTGGCAACCACAGTGCCCTATGAAATGGGGCAAACTCTTTAAACTAACATTGTACAAGGGACATCATTATTGATGCCCTGCGAAGAACAAAGATTAAATTGAAAGAAGAGTTGGTCTGGAGTTTATCCACAATGGACAGTTAGTGGCTGCATTCACCAATGTAGAGAACAAACACATCAAGTTTCTTGTCAAGCAACCAGGTGTTCAAAGAGCTATTCAATTTCCAAAGAACTATGGTAGTGTGCAACAGTACCTGGGTGAATTCGGGTACCTGGCCTGAAACTGAAACTTGTGGAGCCAAACAACTTGTTGAGCTAAGTACTTAAACTGGGTAGATAATTATGTCTACAAATATGGTCTATTCAACCAACAGTTTCTCCTAATTTTGTGTACCATTCACTTAATCGTTCCTTAATAAAAAAATCGCTAATTCAATTAAGGATTCAAGTCCTTTGAAATCATCAAAGTTACTTTGTGCCACCAGGAACAAACGAAAAAGTACAAGCACGGAAGACAAACAGCTCACAAAAGATCACAAAAGGCAGGACTCCGTTTAAAACAGCAAAACGGGCCGGGGATCCTCGAGTCACTAAAAAGTGCTGCATGCTACGTAGATGTTTGCAGAACGATCGCAAGTTGTAATCACTGAAAGAAAACTCCAATCCAGATCTGATAGACGATGGTCGTGCAAGACTCACCAAGCAAATGGAACACCCGACAGGATTGTTTGTTGTCTGGCACAGCAGATGAACGAAAAATTGTTCCCCTCACTATTAAGTTCCAACCCAAGACCAATCTTGCCCAAATACAACAACAATTTGGGCAGCAGGCAAGCTCATCACAAGCCACCGAAGTTGGCATAAAGCAGCATAGCGCTTCACCTGAAGTTCGATCATGATGGACACAAACAAGAGCTGAAAAAACTTCATAAGGTCAGACGACCAAATGTGATTGATCAGTTATCGGAAATAAAAGTGCTGAACAGTACAAACCAAGGGATTTCGTCGTAAAAATGTTCACTCAGCAACGTCTTCTTCTTCTACAGAATAAAGTTCAAAAGCGATCCTGGTTGTTAATCACATGCTAGACCAATCCATAAACTGGATAAAGTGGATTGGCAAATTGATTGCCAGAACAATGAGTCATTTCTGTCTCGCTGAGTTCAAAGAAGCGACGGTCAAGTAAGTCACAACAGAAGGTTGAGCGAATGTCCACCGATCTAACCAATCAGAATGTAAACAATTGGCGTGACGTCGGATAGCACAAGGATAGCACAGTTTTTCCCTCTCGCTGAATTCTGATTGGTCAGTTTAAATTTCAGTAGCTCTCACCGTATGCAAGGAGACACTTTAAATTGATACCGCTAAAGTACAAACGGTTATTAAGCAACTTGATGATGAAATAGTATAAGATAAATGTAAACAATCCAGCCAAAGGAAAAACGGAATAATGACAAACGTCGAAACGGGACATGCAAGTGGTAAAACAATCAAGTAAAAATGCGAAAAGTCCAGCTGAACTTTGTAATATAGTAGAGAGGAGAACCAAATGATTCAGTCAAAAGAAAATCAGGAAAGCTCTCATTGTTCACACAACGCATTTTAATGTAAAACCGTGCAGCCCAGCAACGTCAAATAGCGTAGCGATGCACTCGTCATTGACCAATCAGAAGGGCGACATTCTGTCGAGTATATAACAAAAGAACTTAAAATTCGAATGTTAACTGCCTGCAGGTCTTTCAAGCCACAAGAAAGACATCAAGCAATGCTCAACGAATTTCGGTACTATTGTCTCTCCAAGTCAGAGGTTTTTCAAATCAAAGTTAGGATAGGCGGAAGAACAATGCAACCAACAAAAGGCAAAATGTTTTAGGGACCATGGGATGAAAAAGCGGAAATCAGGTTATATAAATCAGAAAAAAAGAAAGAACCCACGAGAAGGTCCTGGACTAACCTGCGATCAAGGGTACTTTTCTTGAGACAGGGCGCTAAAAAGTACGCCTGATACGATTTCTTAACGAGTCGTCTGCCGCCCACCTGTCATGAGTGATGTTATCATGTGTCATGCTATAAATGTGAGCCAATCAGATTTTACCGGAAATTATTTGCACGCTGCGATTCAAGTAAAGATGCGACAAAAACAAAATAGATCGTTTTCACTGTCACGCAATAAAAAAATAAATCGAAAACCATCTCGTGGAAAAAGTCAAGACTTCGTGATGTTGTAGAAGATAAATGAAGAAGACACTTCTCCAAGTTTTAGGCCCGTGCGTTTCCCCAAACTTCAGATATTCGTCGAAATGTTTCGCAGAAATTTACAGAGCCCAGTATGAAAACGCCATGTTGGTGCACATCTGTGGTGCACCAATATGGCGGCCGGAAAATAGTGTCAACATCTGTTACTTACTTTGGCTATCTAGGCGAGTGATCATCTGTACTGAACAGACAGCTATGTACTTAAGCACTTTTCCTAATGCTTTAAATTCTAAAAAGGCTCAAAACCATGAGATAAATATATATTTCTCAATAAACTTGATCGTCGCCTCGTGTCACGCACCGCTATAACTCAAAAACTCAAAATGCTCTGGTTTCCAAACGAAGCACGCTATTGAGCTTTAAAATTGCAAATGGATACAAATTTACCGCCTGTTATGCCTGATGAGGATAAAAACTTTCGTGGCTGTTTAGTTTTGGATTTTAGAAAATGATGACGTCACGTGAAAACGATCTATAGCACTCTGGCTTTGATTTCTGCAATCAAAGCTATTTCTGCAAATCCTGCTTGACAGTTAGCGCGGTTTCTCTGTTCAAACCATCAAGGAACAAAGAATTTCGAGATAAAATGGCAGAAAAGCCCGAATTCTTCATGTCATCATCAGGCGTAATCAACAGTACAATAAACTTTATTTAGACTCGAATATTTGAGATGCCAATAAAAGATGCTATAAAAATAGATATGAGGAAAATGGACTAGTTTTTCAGCAGCAGCTACTCAGCTATCATTACTGGGTTGCCTATGGCAAACCAGTCGAGGTCTGCGTTTAGTTTGTTTGTTTTCTTTTTTTTCTTTTTTTTCTTTTTTTTTTTTTTTTTTTCCGTGTCGGTAAAAGTCTTGCCTGTCACTCCCCTGGTAAGTGGTGTCTTTGTGGATAGAGCCTTCTGCGCGTATTTTCGTAGGATCGAGAGGGTAGTGGAACTGCGTAGATTTCTCTGGTGGACACAGTAGAATCATTAACTTAGCCTGCAATGGCGTCGAAAGTCATGCAACGCGAATGGCGTTTTAGTGGATCCTTAAACAAAATATACCCTTATGGAGCTCAATAATGGAAAGTCAGTTGGATAAACTAGGCATGAATCTCAAAAGCGACGAGTACTGGACTTCGACAACAATCTATCGCCCGTCGAGACGAAATCAAAGTGAGCAGTATTTACCTGAAGTACAAGGTAATTTGACACAATTGAGTTTGTTGTCTTCACGCACGCAATGAAATAGGAAGAGGTTTTCGCCTCTAAGAGTAAATATGTTGTTTGTTTCAATAAAACTTTCGCGGGAAAAGGATTCTGTGGTATTTTCTGCCTTTGTGAATTATAATATCATGTTGTGTATTGAATTTTCGAGCTTAAGGTTGAAATGTACGGTGGCCCGTAAGTGCCATCCTTAAAGTTAAATAAAAATTGTATTTACCTTGCGAAAAAAGATCCGGCCGTTAGATCCAAAGTTTGCAGTCAACTTAAACAAATTCTTGCGAACCGAAAAATCTAACTACCGGTTCGATGTTTCGAGTCCATAGTTACACCGGATCCATAGTTTATACTCCGGATCCAATGTTGTGTTCTTCAGATCCGTAGTTTTTACTCCGGATCCATAGTTTCTTACTCAAGATCCATAGTTTTTACTACGGATCCAAAGTTTCTTACTCCGGATCCGTAGTTTTTACTCCGGATTCAAAGTTGTTTACTCCGGATCCGTGGTTTTTACTCCGGATCCAAAGTTGCTTACTCCGGATCCGTAGTTTTATACTCCGGATCCAAAGTTGTTTACTCCGGATCCGTAGTTTTTACTCCGGATCCAAAGTTGCTTACTCCGGATCCGTAGTTTATACTCCGGATCCGTAGTTTTTACTCCGGATCCAAAGTTGCTTACTCCAGATCCGTAGTTTATACTCCGGATCCAAAGTTGTTTACTCCGGATCCAAAGTTTATACTCCGGATCCATAGTTTATACTCCGGATCCGTAGTTTTTACTCCGGATCCAAAGTTGTTTACTCCGGATCCATAGTTTCTTACTCCGGTTCTCAACTTCCACGAACGCCCTCGTGACGGTGGTGATCACAGTCACATCAATATGGCGGACTTAAGGAGCGATGTTGAAGAGGTAAGTTTTCTTCCCTTATTAAGCTTTGTTAGCCGTGGTGACGAAAGTTACTGTTGCGTAGAATAGTGGTATTAGGGTTGAGGGAGTGTCTCTCCATGAAATTAAGAAGCTTCGGCATTGTAAATTACAGTGTATACGCAATGATTTTGTTCGGTTTGCAGTTTCACCAGACACGATCATTAATAGTATTTTTTACTCACGTGACCAGAGGCAATGTTTTTTCCTAAACTGAGTATAATGTTTGCATAAAATCGGAGGATTGTTTTGGGTCACCATCAAGTCATGAACAAGGCCACGGTTGTTTGCTTTGGTGCACCAACATTACATGCGTGACTTTGTCTGTTCAAAGGTCAATTTAGCTGTTCAACTCAGTTTGTTTGCCATTAAATGTATCACGTATTTAATTTTGCCGCTTTAATGAGTTACATTTCGTCGAAGTTTTTGTGGATGCGCCTCGACTGCAGGAAAGGCCGCGATGCTTTCGAGTTTGTCCTTAATATACTAGAACCCAGACTATCTCTTTTTTAAGACAACGTGGCCTAGTGGTTAATGGTGCGCGTAGGTTCCAATGGAATTTTAGAGTCTTGCGTTCAAGTCGTACAGGCATGACGGTAATTAGCAAGAAGCGAATTTTAGTCCAAAATTCAAAGGGATTAAAAGTCTAACTAACTAACAAACATAATGCGGGTTAGAAAGTTATAAAAAATTCTCTGGAGCAGATTCATAGCCACCTTCACAACTGGGAAATTTCAAGGTGGCTCTGAATCCGCTCGACAGAATTTTTCCGAACTTGGCAGGGATTTTCGTCTTAGCCTGCTGATCACTTAAGCAGGAATCACCAAGTTTTTTTTTAGATATAAGCGTTCTAAGACAACATGGGATGTTTTAAATTGAATTTTTGTTTGCCATGGTAACCTATTACGTCACGTCAGCGAAAGGAAAGGAAAGGCACTTCACAGTTGGGTAGATTCAATCGTTTTAAATAGTACAGTTTGTTGACAGTGTTAAGACTGGTTTGAGTCTCCTAAAATACTTGAGCCTCCTAAAATACTGAGCATGTGTTCACTTTACAAGGTATGTGACTTCCTATCAAAAAGAGGAGTTGCAGAAGACATAGTAGAGAGGTTAAGAGCAGAGAAGGTGAGAACGTGGAAGTTTATAACTTAATTCATGTATTGTTTACATTTTTAAATGATATTTAATCAGTTTTAATGACATGTCTTTTGGTGTCGGTAAAATGTGATAGACCCCAAACAGGTTAGAGTAAAACAACACTGGCATCAAAAATTCGTTTTTCAGACTAAACTCTTTATCATTCCAAGCGCTATGTAACTGTAGTCAGTTTTAATCTTAGGTACCAGGGACCGGTTGCTCGAAGACTGGTTAGCGCTAACCGTTGGTTAAGAGATATCAAAACCTATAGGTTTCCATGGCATTTATCACTGGTTAGCGCTAACCATGCTTCGAGCAACCGGGGCCAGATCAAGATTTTCTGTGCCTGATTATCCTTTCGAACCTTTAGGATCCCGTGATCGGTAGGTTTGCGTAGCGCGGTCAGTGTTGTTCAACCTTTTGTAGCGCTTTTGACGATAGTCGAGGGAATTCCCTGGGGGAATACAGCACAGAAGGCAGAAGTGATAGAAAACACCAAAAATAAATAAGTGAAAGAAAACATCAACCCATTCCCTCGATCTCGCAACACGCTACCATGTACTAATTGCTGGTTTTCACTCACGTGATCAACAGCCATGTTTTTCAACGAAAACAAAAGGAAGCGTTTGCATAATAATAGAGTTAAATTCCCGGAGGATTTGGTCGGGGCACCAACATGGCCGCCTTTTCTTAGTTTAGGGCACCAACATGGCGGTCGTGACGTCATGTGAAAACCGAGAATTAACGATATTTTTAATAAAGTATACCCAATTGTTGGTTTTCACTCACGTGATCAACAGCCATGTTTTTCAACGAAAACAAAAGAAGACGTTAGCATAATAATAGCTTTCAATTCCCGGAGGATCGGATTGCGACACCAACATGGCCGCCATTTCATTGTTTGGGGACACCAACATGGCGGCCGTGACGTCATGTGAAATCCAAGAATAGAAGAAAGAACCTGAAGAAAAAGTAATGCTAAGTTAATCCTAAAATTAAGTTTTAAAATTTGAACAAACTCTCAACTGATCCGTAAACTAAAGGCCTGGGCAAAGGGCTTCAACATTTGCTTCAACATCCGTTGGATTTTGTTGAACAACGATGTTAAACCCGTTTGCCTCCCTCTTTCAACCATGTTGAAATGTGTTGGAACGAAGTTGCATCGATTGCAACTGGCGACCGGCAACGCTCCCGTCGTTTACACGCATATATGGAGTTACACTAATTCATTCAATTACCACTTGGACGATGCATTTTACGTAACTTATAATTAATCACAACACTTAAAAAGGGTCATTAACCCTTAGACGGGTAATACATTATACTCCAAGAAATTAGGATAACACTTTACAATCATTACTGTAATGCTAACGATCTACAACAGCTAAAAGGTGTACTGAGGAAAAAATAAACAAAGAGAAAAAATATCATGAGAGCGTGTTTGTTTTGTCGATTTCTGGGCATTTACTTAATCATTTTTGTTACTTTCCACGGTGTATTGTAAAGGGCTTGAGAAGGTTAGGCTTTTGCATATTTAGCTTTTTTTTACTTCTTTGTGTTCTTGCACTGTGTGATTGTATTATTTTCTTTAGTAGTAGAGTTACCAGCCATAACTACGTTTAGTTTGTCAATTATTTGTGGTTACCCACTCCACGATCAGTTATCGAACTTGCATAAACTTTTTCAAACAGATTTATTTTATCTACTGCAATAAAGAAATGTAAACAATAAGTTGCTGTGTATGATAGTTTTCATTCTTTGCTTTAATATTGTTTTATATTTGCTATGCCCACGAGCCTTCCGTAAGTTCTATCTAAATTCTGGTTTTATTAGAAACTCACTATCTCTTTTTACAAATTACGTTTGGTATAGTTCTACTGAAACAACAACAACTGACTATGGGGGGAGGGGGGGGGGGTGTCATAAGATGGCCTGCCATTTCTTTTTTGTTCAAAAAAGTTATTTTCATTGTATTAGCTCAACTGAAACCGCCCTTCTCATGTAAGTAAGGACCCAATAATTTTTAATGCTTACTCGTAGTATAAATAGAAAAAATACTGATCTTACACTTTCTATCATCTTTTCCTGATTTGCAGTTCGACTGTGCGGCTGTTCAATACAGTACCCAATCGACACTAAAGGAACTGGGTTTAAAACTCGGTGAAGTTTTTTCTCTGAAAGCCTTCGCAGAGAAGAGATTATTGCCGGACGAAAAAACAGAAGAAAACAAGGAAGAAAGGAAGAGAAAGCTATTAGAGTTCTTACAAAAGAAATCAGACAATTCCAAACCCAAGCGGCCATGCACAAAATTAAGCTCTGGCAAAGCCTCTGCAAAACCAAAAACACGAAGAATCCTACTTGGCTTAATGCTCTATGACACGAAGAAACAAAAGTACACGAAGGTTTCCTTAGTTAAAGGCGGTGGCACCAGAAAAGTAGATCTACCCTTGGAGTTTAAAAGAGAGGACGTTATAAGATATGCCGTAAAACTATTTTATCCCGACGATGAATACACCTCAGGTGTCACTTACGATCTAGCCAACTTTAAGCAAGAACCAGTGTCCCACCTTGTAGATTGTAATGGAAAGGAACACGACTTCACTGTTCAGAAGTACTGTGAAGTGTCCAAGACTCATCAATTCAACCTCTATCTCCTTGTAAAAGAAACCGATAAGGAACCTGACAAAGACGAGGAGGAGGAGGAGGATGACAGTGAGCTATATAATCCCGTTTTTAGTCCTCAAATAGACTCACCTATTCCTGAGAAAGAGGAGGCTTGTGAGGGTGACATAAATGATCTCCAGGTTGTTAACGTCCTAAGGGATGAGGGCTCGGCCAGAAAGAAAACTGAAACACAGGATCGTACGGCCAATTGTACCTCTACAACAACAAGAGCAGGAAATGAGTCTCTCTCTAACTGGAACTTGATTGGATCGAACTCTGATAGGCTCCATCTTCTTAAGGAGCAACAAAGTGCATATGAGGAGAGTTTAAAGGCAGATCAAGAGAAAGAAGTTAAGAAAATGGAGGAAGTGCAGCGTCAACAATCTTTAGAATCCTTGAGATGTGCAAGGCTCTCCCGTGTTCCTCCAGAACCACAGGAGACGTCAAAGAGCCAAAACTTAAGGATCTCCATTAGGCACCCAACTCTTGGAGCGGTGTCCCGAAGCTTTTTAAGAGGAGGGAGTATGTTGGCAGTTTATGATTGGTGTGGGTCACTGTCTTTAGAGCCAGAGTTCTTCGGTCTATACACTGCACTGCCTAGGACGTTCATTTCACCATGTGAAGCTGTTACGTCCGTAGAAGGGACTATGCTTTATGTCGAAGAACAAACTTATCCAGTAAGCTTGAGCAATGATGAGCTGGAGGTTTCTCTAAGAGGTTTTGGTTTGGCGCCTCAAAATACAGCCTTCATTGAAGAGTACAACACGATTCAGCTCGAGGACAATGCCCATTTAGCTGTGGGGAGCCTGTTGGATGATCAATCAAGGTAAGTTCCTGTTATTTCTCGGTTATGCGCATGCGTTGTAGGCTTACCTGTGATTAATATGAATTTTGAATTTCTTCCAGCGTATTTTCAAGCTTCGCCTCCTCGGAATATTGGCCATGCGAGAGAAAGGTAGCTTTTTTCACATTCTATAATTATGGTGAATTCATCAAATAACTTCAAGTGCTCGGTCTTCACACGTCTTCTGTCCCTAGCAAAAATATCAAATGAAGTCGGTTATACCATCTGCCATGCGCTGGTCCAGAGAGGGGATAGTGTCCTTGGAGCTTCTTTTCACTTGGAAAGGTTATTGATTAAAATACAGAAAATAGTCTTGACAAGACCGTGAGACATGCAATGGCTGGTAGATCACTCTGGGCACTGAACAGTCAGTTATAATCTGGCATAAGAACTTCTGAATTACACCATCGTTTTATATTGAAAATGACGTAGAATCTCTTTCCCAAATCTTCGCCCAGTCTGAGTGTCTCGTAAATTAACAACACGTGCATGTGCAGAGGACAGGAAATTATTCGTTCTCTCTTTCCTTTTTTTTTCCTTTTTATTTAGACTCTGACGGAGCGGCGTGCAAAACTCCATGATGAGTTATATGACGTTTGCGAGGTCAAGGAAATCACTATTTCTAGAAGTAACGTACTGGATGACATCCTTCAGTTGTACGAGAGGAACCCAGCTGTAGATTACTGCTCAATGAAATTTTCCTTAGAGGGTGAACGAGGCCTGGACATGGAAGGCGTCAAACGCGAAGTATTTTCATTGTTTTGGGAAAGGGCCCTAGAGAAATTCTTTGAGGGATACAGCACCTTCGTCCCTAGGGTTGGACCTGATGTCAACGAAAGCAAGTACCAGGTGATTGGCAGGATCCTGAGTCATTGTTTCCTGCTGACAGGTATGTTCCCCACCGCTGTCAGCAAAGCGTTTGTAACTGCTCTCCTGGCTGGTAAAGAATGTTTGACTGGAGAAGACTACATTGCTGGTCTTCTTGCACACGTAGCAGAGTACGATTCCTTGCGTTTAAAGAGTGCCCTTGAGATGTCAAAATCACTTGGCCACGTTGGAGTTTTTCCAGAGGAGATAAGTCATTTCCTGTTTGAGTTCTTGTCAGAATATGGTGTGTCTCGAATTCCAACCCCTGCTTCACTAGAAAACATATTGGTAAGCGTAGCTAAGACGGAACTCATCGCAAAGCCGTCCATCTCACTAAGTGAGATCAAGATCGGGATGTTTGCTGGCAGATTTAAAGAGTTATGGCAAGACTGCCGCAAAGAAGACGTGGATGATCTCTTCGACAACATGAATCTCACTACTTCAAAGGTTCTTCAGATGATACACTTGTCCAACGAAGTGTCACTGCGCAAGCCACAAGCAGAGGTTCTCCGATTCCTTAAGCAGTACATCAGGAGTTTGTCACCCAAAGAGTTGCAGTGTTTCGTCCGGTATGTCACAGGAAGTTCGTTGCCGGTGGTGAAAAACATTTATATAACGTTCCACCCACACTGTGGTGGCTTCCCGTTTGTCTACATCCACACTTGCTCAGCCATAATTGACCTCCCCGACACAGGTTACACTGGCTTTCAAGATTTTAGAGTGCAGATGGATAACACCCTCAAGTCTCCTGAAGCATGGCACTTCACATCCGCATAAGCTGACAGTTGCTATGTCGCCAAACTCACTTTCTTAAGATCGTCATCTTGATTCGGGAAAATTGGTTTATTTATCCATATTCATTGAACGTTTCGTTGCAGTTTGCCATAGTTTCCCCCAGAGTTGATGAAAAGTAGTTGATAACGCATCACGAACGACATATTCTGGTCGGTATGTTATGCGTAACACATCCAGTCACAAAGTGCCTTCTGCTTGTCATCAACTTTGCCTGAGATTAATGTTTCTCGCATTAAATCTCATCAGTTTGCTAGCAAATTGCACCTCTGAAAGCCAACGTCTGATTGCTCAATTGAAAATTAGGAAGTTGGGTACGAAAGGCTCGCAAACAATTCTGATAAGATTACCGTGGTAAAAATCAGGGTCGTAACGAGGTAAATTTTTTCGTAACTGATCCCATATTTTTTCCCACAATTTTGAACCCCGATACCAAAAATGATGAGAATTTTGGGCCCTGAACCCGCGAAAATTTGATCCCTGATCCCTCATTCCATGAAAAATACTGCTGATCCCGATCCTACGCGTTCTGATTCCAGATCCCAGGGCTGTGATCCTTGATCCTGGACCTTTTCAGACCTTTGTTCTGTGATCCCATACACCTCGTTACGACCCTGTAAAATGCAACGTTCTCCTTGAGATTACCCTCATTTTATATAATCCAGGTCTGGGTTGTTTTTAAAAACTTCATTGTTACCAAAGAGCAAGCCAATACTTGTTTAGTTGCTGTTAAGATTAACCGGTTACATGTATTGTTATCGGCCACTTAAATAATCTATTATAATAATTAATGTTACGGTTATCCTATTGTCCGCCAACACTCAACTCGTCAGTCGGGTCAACGAAAACAATTGTTGGCGCCTATCAAGTTCCCTTTCGTCGACGGTAAAGCAATCCTTGATTCTTAGTAAGTTCGGCTTAATGAGGTACGTATAGTTGAAATTCCAGCTAAATCAAGTTAAATTGCTCGCCTGAAGAAAGATGAGAGCGTTTTGTGTAAGCATTAGGGTTAAGTTAGGTATACACGGCTATGTATTATATATTTTTTAGAGTGTTAAGATACCCAAACTAACGAGATTTTGGTCAAATCTCGCGGATCTCGGTAATGCAGTGGTAAATGACGTGTAGTACTTGGCTAATAACCCGGGCTCGTTCTTGATTACACGTATATCTATTTCTAGCAAAAAGCAAATCAGTGGATAACATCCGAACACTGAGAAAAACTTGTGTTAAAATAACGGGCACCGACCCGCTTGTATGAATGGGGCAACCGCATCGTCGGCATAGATTGACCAGAGTTAGTAGAGGGGGACGTCTCCCTCTACTAACTCTAAATTGACCATCGTTAACTTCAGTTGTTGTTGTTTCTTATTTCTTAGTTGCAAAACAAGCCAAGAAGAAAACCCGTTTTTCCTTCACTCAGCCGACCCTGAAGTGTGCATCGTGTTATCGACATCTTTAGGCATTATTGCATCTTTTAGAACTTAGCTCTCCCTGCTAGATCCACAGGATTTTCTTCTTGTTAAGTGACCGGAGCCCTGGTTTTTTATCTTCTTGGTAGCTACTTTAGATACTTGTAGGGTTTGTTTTAAAAACGCGGAACTCTCATAGAAGTAGTAACGCCTTGTTGAAGTTCTTGGGGATATTAAAACTGAATTAAGATTATTGAAGACACTTTTTCAATGTCTTTTTGTTCATGGCACACAAAAGTGTTTTTTTTATGTGCGCAAATGCACGATTCACGACTATCCAATCACATTTGCATGGAGCTGCGACGGCCTGTAACGATAGTACATGATATTATCATAATCCTCACACGAACCATTCAAGGCTAACAACACGAAAATGCCTCTAAATAGGAGGGTCGATTAATCAGTTTTATGCAAAATTCATAGACTACGAAACTAAGGCATGAGACAAATCACACATGAAGTGAACTAAATTGGTCGCGAGTAAGAGAATAGTGCAGTACATATTCGTCAAAAGCATGCCTTCATACCAGATGTGTGAAAAATCTTATCTTTTCCCTTGTCCTTGAATAATTATCTTATTGTCATTCACTCCACTCTTCCATACCTATTAATGAGGAGGCCATGTGAAAAAATGCCGGATACTAATGTTTTCTGCTGTACAATTACTCTCATAACATTTACAAGATCAGTGTTGGGAAATCGCGGTCTGTACTTGTTACAATTGTTATTCCCCTTCACATACAGTATCCGACTAGTGCATTGAGCAAAATTGGCATGTCAATTTCATCCATGTGGAATGTCACTCTTACCGAGGAATGTGTGGAAGACGCGAGGAACACAACGTAGGATTTTGGAATTAAATAACTTTCGAAATCATAGGCTCGGTTAGTGAAATTATATCCCGTTTCACTGCATTCTAAATATGTAGAGGGGTATGTTTCCATATAAATTAACATGTTGGGAAGACCCAAAATTAAACGCTTGAAAGACTGCTGACACCAGTCTTGAAAACTAATTTGTGATATACCATTCATATTAGAGTCACAGATAACAAACGTAATTTCAAATTACTTGCCTTACAGTTCCAGAACTTTTTTCTCGCTATTGTTCAGAACTCGACATTTTCTAACATTATTAGACACGCCTCTATGGCCAAGTCATGAGTCAACGAAAGAAATGGTGCAAATAGCTTCATCCCCGAGTAAAGTATGTTTTCCGCCTCTTCATCTTCATCTTTGTGTGGTCGTGAAAAGATAGAGATTTAATTCATTCCAGAAAACACCGCCTATTTGCCAAATAATCCAACGTTTTTCCATTCTGGCTTATAACAGTAGAGCCCTATATGTTGTCAATACAATGAAGCAGTTCAAAATAAAGCTCAAGAGCGTCCTGAGGGCTGTTTGGCACATGCAGACTCTCATCCTCCATAATTATCTCTGCCAGCTCTGAAAAGGTATCAGCAACAATTGTGTTTGGAGTCTCACAACAAGTGTCTAGCGCTATTTCTATATCCATGTCAGACACATGACTTAGAAAGGAATTAGTTCCGGTGAGCTCAGGTAAAAAGTACAGGGTATCTGGTCTACCTGGAGGAGACGATTCGTTTGATGACGGTCTGATCTTATGAAGGTTCCACTCTTGTACAACACGACATAGTTCATCTTCAATTAAGGGCATAAAACAGAACCAAAGGCACTCAACTTGAATGGGATCGCTGTCAGTGAATAATCCTTGTTCCCTTAGCTTTTTAAAGAAATTGATCCACCAATCTGTTTCAGAGTTCCTCAGAAATCCCCACCACGCTTCAATCCTCTGGTTAGACACAGATCGTCCGTACAGAAAACTCTTCTGGCCTGCAAAACTATCTTGAGCATCACAACGAAAAAAGCGTTGGACAGCTGCCACATTTACATTTTCAGTTCCTTGATCCCCACGAATTACGCGAGGTACACCACCCAGTTCCTTAACACACTCTAGAAAATATGACGCTATAACTCTTGGGTTATTATTAGTTTTTCCGACTTTGAGCCACAAAATTCGACGGCTATATCCGTCTATTGCCCCATGAATACAAAATCCAAAAGATTTAAGTTTGTCATATCCATCGATGTGCCATATGAAATTGGGTCCTTTGGAGCGGTACTCCCTTCTTCGCAACCGCCGCCTTGAACGGTGTGCCACGCCATCAGGATCAAGAGTCTTCAATATGATACGAACAGATTCACGGTTAACAGACAATCCGTAATAACATCGTAATCTCTGATGCATTTGACGATATCCTATTAGACCACCACTCCCTTGCAGCTCTCTTTCTACTGCCCTCATTAATTCATTAGGGCTGCTATAAGACCTCCTCCTGAATAAACCATTTGACCTAAGAACTCGCTTCAGCTGACGAAGGCTGATTTGAACCCCATGACAAAGTAAGAGAAAACCTAGAATCTCACCATAGTCAAATCCAAGATGAAAGTAACGAACAATCAATGAATTTCTGTCCAGACGCCCGGAGGTAGAAACATGGGATGGCAGTACAGCGTTAATATACGGTGCGACTACGATAACAATACAAGCAATTACAAGGTAGTCTGTCATCATAACTTTCTTTCCTAAAAAACAAACTGTAGTCAGTCATGGTAAAATGACAAAAAACGAACTTCACTAATGACTATCGATATTACTGGTTCTCAGTCCGGGTTGGTATATTTCGCTGACCCCGAGTCCATGGAATACCCTAAAAATACTATTTCGAATGAGTTCTGTTGATATATGTGTAAGCAGCATCTCAAATAGTGCATACTTAAGCCTCAACACCCATTTTAAACAGCATTGTTCTACACTATTTAAGTCTAAGTAACCAATTTTAAAAACGTTAGCTTACATGAGGTAATCGGCCATTACAACACTAATCAAAAGCTAACCTTTTTAAAATGGGTGCTTAGACTTAAATAGTGTAGAACAATGCTGTTTAAAATGGGTGTTGAGGCTTAAGTAAGCACTATTTGAGATGCTGCTTACACATAGATCAACAGTACTCATTCGAAATAATATTTTTAGGGTAGTCCATTTGGGTAGTCCATGGACTGGGGGTCAGTGAAATGTACCGACCCTTCTCAGTCCACCGATCTAAAAATCCATCAGTATGACCTTGTATGGCATTGATGAGGAAAGACTGACTTCTCGCTATGCCTCTTTTCGATAATTGACTATTTACGGTAGGGGAAAGGTCAATTAGAGCCAATAACATATGGTTTCTAGGTCACTAAAATACGCATAAAATTAAAGCAATAAATAAAACCCGGTTTTCACTAGCGACGCAAGCACAATCACAAGCACAAGCATAAGCAGCTTATGCTTGTGAAAACGAAAGTCAACGTATGCATCAAAATCAAACACGGCAACCGCCATTTTACTTAAATGCTCAGACGAAGAGAATCTGAAACGAGTGCTTTAATTGGCCAGGCGCAACAAATTTCCTTATGCTTATGCTGTGTTTCGTTTTCACACGACGGAAGCGAACGCAAGCATAAGCGCAAGCACAAGGTAAAGGAAAATTTTCATCCTTATGCTTGCGCTTATGCTTATGCTTATGCTTGCCTCAACCCCGTTTTCACGGTGAAATAAGCGCTCTTATGCTTGCGCTTATGCTTGCGTCGCCATTGAAAAGCAGGCTTAAAGAAACCAAGCCCTTGAAAACGAGGAAATAACTCTAATTATTCATGTTAACTAGAACACACCTACATAAAATAAGCAACGTAAACATCAATTACGACAATCAGGGCAATAAGTTTGATGGAAATTAAACTCACTCCTCAACAGTTTGTCTGTTCTTCATCTGCCACATTGGAAAACCAGGTCACGTGATAGGGTTCTTCTTATCTTAAAATCCGGAGTAACAACTTTGGATCCGGAGTATAAACTACGGATCCGGAGTAAACAACTTTGGATCCGGACTATAAAACTACGGATCCGGAGTAAACAACTTCGGATCCGGAGTAAAAACTACGGATCCGGAGTAAACAACTTTGGATCCGGACTATAAAACTACGGATCCGGAGTAAACAACTTTGGATCCGGAGTATAAAACTACGGATCCGGAGTAAACAACTTTGGATCCGGAGTATAAAACTACGGATCCGGAGTAAAAGCTACGGATCCGGAGTAAACAACTTTGGATCCGGAGTAAAAGCTACGGATCCGGAGTAAAAGCTACGGATCCGGAGTAAACAACTTTGGATCCGGAGTAAAAGCTACGGATCCGGAGTAAACAACTTTGGATCCGGAGTAAAAGCTACGGATCCGGAGTAAACAACTTTGGATCCGGAGTAAAAGCTACGGATCCGGAGTAAACAACTTTGGATCCGGAGTAAAAACTACGGATCCGGAGTAAGAAACTTTGGATCCGTAGTGAAAACTATGGATCCTGAGTAAGAAACAATGGATCCGGAGTAAAAACTACGGATCTGAGGAACACAACATTGGATCCGGAGTATAAACTACGGATCCGGTGTAACTATGGACTCGAAACATCAAACCGGGAGTTAGATTTTTCGGTTCGCAAGAATTTGTTTAAGTTGACTGGAAACTTTGGATCTAACGGCCGGATCTTTTTTCGCAAGGTAAATACAATTTTTATTTAACTTTAAGGATGGCACTTACGGGCCACCGTAGAAATGTGATATGCGAGAAGTTTTTTAGTTTTGCTCTGTAAGCGGGAAGGGTTCACAGGCCTGTTGAAAGCGTGCTCGAGTTTCAACAAAATGAGCCCCAAAATCAGTGAAAACTTGTGACGCAGATGAATAATAAAGTAGCTGCTATTTCCAAAATGATGGAATTACCTGGTGATAATAACGTCGTACGCGTCTTGGAGAGTAAATTTTGACTTTGCATAAACAAGAGTTGGGCGATTGTGATCTTTGTTTTGACTTCGCTCATTTCATTGTCAAACTTTATAACACTTGACAGAAAAAGAAACTTTTTAAAAACCCGGTATCTTGCCATCATTTGACACAGATGCTTCACTGTTTGACGAGTAAACATGCCGCGGTAACGTAATCACGGCGCCCGCTGAATTCCGGCCATGTCACTTTTCGATTTTGCAATTTACTTGAACATAGCAAAAATCTCCCAAAATGTTTGTCGCTGATCGTAACTTTTATATTCTATATTCACGGTTCAAAATTAATGTTGTTTTGATGTCGTAAATATTTTATTCTCGATCGACCGTTCGGGAAACTTCCTTCTGCTCTTTCTGAAAACTGTGTATCAATAGTTATTTGCTTTTTCATCACTATTTGTTTTGCATAAAGCAAGCTAACAAGATCGGTACCTTGCTGAGTTCGCATTTGTTAGAGTTAATAGTATTTTCGGTCCGATGCTTCTGTTTTATGAGGGGAATGTTGTCTTGGTCTCCCATCCAAACACTAACCCCGCCCGGCAGGGCTTAACTTCAGTGAACTTTAGTATTAGAAAGCTGTCAGATGCTCAGAGGGCACACTTGTGGTAAACAGAAGTTGTGGGGGAACTTGAAAATTATCAACATGTCAGCCCAGAAGCCAATGTTTCTCGCTTCTCCTTTATTTGTTGTTCTTCAGAGACTGGAATGCTGTATTTCAATACCACACAATTCAGTGCCTTCTGATTTTCTGTAGCACGTACCACAGGCAACCCAGTGTATGCTTCACAGAAGCATCTCGTTTTGTTAGAAGTGTGTTCAGATTGTTCAGCGATTCCGTAAACAGTGTCGAATTTCTCTGTCAAGCTCGGCTGATTCCCAGAATGTGGCAGCCCTAAAGTTCTATTCGGTTCTTTTTGGATTCACAACTTGTTGCTTCCGAATATATTCCAAAGGACTTGCCACAACTACAAACGTTTTCGAGTTGGTGGAAGAAGAACGATGCATTTTCTTCTAGAATGTTCGGGCCTGTATTAATAACACTATTACGAAATCCCGTAGGAAGTACAACTGTAATGTCTTCTTTTACTCAAACCATTCTTCGGATGCATTCTGTCCGCTCTTCCTTTAATTAAAGGTTTTTGAAAAAAATCTGAAGTCGAAGCAACAGCAGCTGTAAACAGAGCCTAAACATCACTCGTGTTGAAATCCTTCTTGGCGGCCATAATTTCAGCAGATGTTAACCGATTTACAAGAAGTATGATTTGCATAACCAATCGGAGCGAGGCTCCAAAAGCTCTATTGTTTTTCGGCCAATCAGAGTAAAGTCCAGATTCTGGACTACGAGCAGACGACTCGTTAAGAAATTGTATCAGGCGTACCTTTTCCCACCATGTCTACGGAAAAGTACGCCTCATCGCAGGTTAGTCCTGGACGAACCATTTTTCTATTTATTTAGTTATTCATTTATTTAGTCTGTTTGTTAATTAATTTATTATTTATTAACTTCGTCAAATTAAATAAAGAAAATTTACAAGAAAATTTACTAATGAAACGGAAAAAAGTTAAGTCCCTCGAGGATTAAAAAACCTGAGAAAATCACGCCGTTATGTCAATAGACCGTATTCGTATTCTCGGTATTGGACTGGAACTAGCTTGCAATGGAGGCTAATGCGGGGGAATCTTTTCAAATGCAAATACTTTTTAATATATTCCCCGCATTAGCTTCCATTGCAAGCTAGTTCCAGTCCAATACTGAGGATACGAATATGGTCTATTCCATTGTCTTCGCTTCGATCCCCACGAAGGTGTGAACCTCCAAATAAAATAATTTATATCCAGTACTTGTTCCCATAGTAGTATTCTTTGATTGCACTCACGTGATAAGACGGCTATGTTGGTGCCAAAACAAGAGAAAATTGTAGCTCAAGTTTTACATAATAATAGAGTCAAATTTGCTTTTTCGCTATTGTTCTTTCCACTGACCAACATGGCCGCCGTCACGTGACGGTCAGTGTAAAATGCAGACTGAGGTTGTAATGTAACTGTTGAAAAAGCCCAAACCCCTTAGAAATGCTAACCTTAGGCCTATTCATTGCTTGATAAGGTCCCATTTTAAACTTTTTTACCGTTTTTTTTTTACGGTGTTTAATATTTTATCGCAATGTTTTATGGTGAAGTTATATACAAAATCCCTTCTTATTAAGAAAAGACACCTATTTTTCTTAATATTGTAAAAATTAAACTGATTTTTACTGAACAATATTCAAATATTGTTTTAGGCCTAATTAGGCCTAAGGTTAGCATTTCTAAGGGGTTTGGGCTTAACTGTTAGCATTCCGATTCCAGTGATTTATGGCGCGTTCGATTGACCCTCTTCCGGAATAAGAATACGTAGAGTGATGATTAAAACGGTATGTTTGGCGCGTTTCAAAGCAGCAAGGATAATAAAAATATGTTTAAAATAGCATTTTAGCAGATGTTTGAAAATTTTAATGTGAATCTCCGTAAAAACGAAGGATTTCTAACTCATGTATTCCTATTCCGGAATACGGTCAATCGAACGCACCCTTAATTTCATTCCCAGGCACCTCACGTCCAAGGGCACTTTGAGATATGGAAACAAGTCTTTACCTGGTAACAACAGCAGCGGAAAATTCAGTTTAATTTTTACAATATTAAGAAAAATAGGTGTCTTTTCTTAATAAGAAGGGATTTTGTATATAACTTCACTATAAAACGACATTGCGATAAAATATTAAACATGGTAAAAAAAAACGGTAAAAAAGTTTAAAATGCGACGTTATCAAGTAATGAAAAAAAAATGAACTGGAATATATAATGAAATAAAGCATGAAGTTATGCTGTTTACCATAGAGACGCAATCAAGTAAAAAGCCTAGCTCGAATGGAGTCCTCTTGAGTATTGAGTGAAGTCTTCAGTTCCGTAATGAAAAACATTTCATACAGAAGACAATTCTGCCACACAGAAGGTATTCTGCCATAGGCAAGCATCTCATTAATATCCATGGTGGTATTGACACCTCTAGTTTAAGCAGTCATTTCTTGCGTTAGGGGAAGTGTTTGAACCGGGCAGCACCCTTAAGCAAAACTCACGCTGCCGGATAAGGGTCTTTTTGGACAAAAGACAATAATGAAAATTGTAAAGGAGTCATCTTTTTAACAATTCAAAAACAGTAGCAGTAGTACGGCAAATAAGCATGTTCAATTTCCTACAAATACGCACACGTACGTACCGCATGAAGTGAAGCTATGATCCTCTCAGTTTTGAACGCAATTGCGTAGAGAAGCATGAAAATTTCAGGACTTCAATGGAGCTTGAACCCATGACCTCGCGATACCGTTGCGACGCTCTAACCAACTGAGCTAAGAAGCCACTGAAGTTAGAAGCATGCAGGTCATTAGTGAATTCAAGTGTTCCCGTGATGAATGAATCAATGAACGAAACCTTATATGAAATAAATCAAATGACTGCTAATGTCCAATATGTATGGCTTAAGAACCAAATAACTGCTGCGAAGGAACAGTGCTACACCGGAAAGAAAGTGATCTGTCACATATGGTCCAGGGAACAACATTTCTCTATAACCTTGTCACAAAACTAGCTCCGAAAATGGCTCCGGATGAGGGTTATAAGCGAATCGAGAGCGGAAATCTCGGGGTTTATCCTTATGGCACGACACTCTGGCAACGCGTCCAGAGGTACCACTACCATAGTCCCGATTTTTACCCTGTACTTTGAGCATTTGGTCTGCGCATGCACATGCGCAAATTCTTTGGACCACTGATGCTTGCTTTACGTAAGATACAATGGCTGCTGCAGGTACTAAGACAACAATCTGAGTGTGAAACCGTTTAAGGTCATTTTGTGATTGCTTTGGTTTCTCAGTGTTGTCCTAAGTATCAGTTTGCTTAAAAAGCCCTGCACCACTTTTTCAACCAATGGAATGTAACTCTCAGAAAACTACATAAAATACTAATCGGTTCAGTAAGCGTTCTTTTCCCAATGTTCCGATTAGTCAGAATAATATTTTTCTTTGACAAAGTCACATTTGAATCAATTCAATCAAATCTTTATTTAAGAAGTAAACCACAAAAGGACCTCAATTTTCACAGCTCATTTTAAGAATTAAAGTCGGGATTATCTGGGTCTAATAGAGATGAAACTGTGGTGAAGTTGCCAATTCAAGTTGAAGACGTCATGCTCTCGGCAAATTGCTGTCATGCTACTCAACTTCCTCCTTTAAGCTCTCTACCACAGGTTCTAACATTTGATGTCAAGCAAAACTGTTTGATAGTTCGCTGAACTATTTGACGCAATTTTTATTATCACTATAAAATATACAACAAACGGCGGTCTCTTTCTGAGAGAGGTTTTACGCTGCTTAAACACGTTCACATGAAAAAAGGTATTTTAAATAGCATGACGACTATTAGTTCTGTTTCTGAAGTCCCTCTGTCCACACTCCACATAAGGACTGGATCCTGTCCCTATAATTGGAGCGCTGAGACTGACAATAGATTCCCAAGGGACTGTCTTCATCCCGTCCCTCGGAAAGACAGGCAGCCGAGAAGAACGGGACGAAGTGAGACCCTGGGAAGTAGTGTTCAGTCCCTGCATGTGCTGATCTTAGTGTAATTTGTGTCTTCTCGAGCACTGATGCACCGGCTATCTTGCATGGAGTTACTGTTCCGAGCAGTTTTTACTACTTTGCAGTAAAGACGTTTATACAAATTATTAAATGCATTATGAAATAAAGTTTTTTGCATGTTTCAATTAAATTTCATCAGTGGTCGAAAATTTACAGCTAACCGGACGCCGGTTTTTTTACACATCCCACGACAATAGGTTTGCCTAGACTAGTTTTCCCGAAAATAGGATAACATTTACTGCGGCATTTGACCACTGTATATGATACACCGTTCTCAACGTGTTTCGCTTTGGCTATTATACATTTATGAGGATTCCGTTTAATCCTCCTGTGGGTTGGTCGAGGTAAAGCCTTCAAATCAACAGCATTTGCAGCAAGTTCGTTTGTGGATTCGTTGCTCCTGTTAAGGCTGGAAGTCTCTAAGATTGGTGCTGATTCTTCTTCTTTTTCAGTCGGCAATACTAACATACCAGAGCCCTCATTTTGCACGGTACTGTCATCTTTTTTATCCAGCTCCAGGGCAAATGTCTGGAGCTCCTCAGTGGCGTTCCACTGAGCTGTGTTCGGCACCACCGTTCGACCACTTCCGAGGCTAATAAGCACAGCCATTACAAAAGCGACCTACGATAAAAATGATGCGATTACAGTTCGTAATTCGTGGCGTCAAATGCAAAAAAAGAGAGAACAAAAGACAAACAAGAGGTGACACGGCATTCTGAAACTTTGACTCGGGTAGCGTAACCTATTCGGAGCAAGTGCCAGCTTTTTTCTCGAATTCCCAAAATAAAACTGTCTTAGGAGTATTTCAGGTCCCATAAACCCTTCTAAACCTTTTAAAATGTCAGGAGGCACGAATCTCTAATATAATATAATTTATTTTTTTGTTTCTTTTCCTTGTATTGAAGACCTTTCAAAAGACCAGCAGCTACTTTCAGGCCTTTTTTTCAAACGCTGCCCGGCAGTGTAGCACGTCTTCTTTTAGGAGGCCTGAATAGGGTGTTCATCTGGCATGCGTTTGTGCCACGCTCGAAACTTGCTCAGATTACTGGCTGAATTTATTATTTTGTAAATAATTAACTGCCAGTTGGGGTACTAATGGGACTGTGTAGGCGGCGCCATAACCAAAACTATTGGGTTATCAGTAATATATGTCATCCCCATTAAACAAAGTATGTTTTTTCCTATTTCAAAAGGATGTCAAATGGTTTTATGGACCAAAATAATTATAAAATTCTACCTTTTTCATCGAATTAATTGAGCATGATTGCGCATGCCCAGAATTGCGAATTGAAAAGATAAGAAGCGCAAATAACTCATTTCTCCATCAATTATTTCAATAGTTTGAAAGTCGAAATGGCGTTTAAAGGGTTAATTAATTTAAGAAAAATACTCATGCGTTCTATACGAGGAAAATATCAAAACTGACAGTTAAAAAAAAGCTAAAAACACAACAGTAAAACAGTGAAAAAAAAAACAGTAAAAGAAACTGAACATCAGAATGTTTCCGGATAACATGGCTCTTGGTGACAAAAACAAACACCGCTGAGTAAACTTTTACAAGTAAACTTTACATAACGAGACATAACGTTTTGAATGGTTGGAGTTTTCGTTCAATCCCATAGTAAGTTCTCCTGCTCGGATTATTTTAAAAGCTCACCATTATTAACATCCCGTTAGTCCAATCCTGCCGAGATTTCATGACCTCACCAATGCTTAGAAGCTCTTGAATGCGAAAGGCTATGAAACTCAGTGTACTTTATTTTCGACATTGGTGCCCAGTCCCCTCCTCCTTCAGCGAATAACTGTGCTGTGAAAGGCTTTTCCAGTGCTGAATTATGGCGTGCTCGTTCATTTTTTCGGAAATATCTCTTCTCGCTTCATTGATAGTTAAGTTGTTGTGCTACACTTGATGACGTCATAAATAGTTCCACAAAAAAGATAAACCACAAAAAGCAATAATGTCTGTGGAATTATTGATGTTGTTTATGCAGGAAAGGAAAGTCTTAAATGCCACCTACTATAGTTGCCATGGAAACGGTAGTTTTTCCCTTTTTTTTCCTTTTAACCAAACATCTTTTAACCCTGTAAGCTCTATGGCAGTAAGTATGTTTGAAGTAGGAACGTATGTGTCTCTTTATCTGATCGCCAGTGGAGATATTTGGCTTATAGCAAAATGCGAGTGTAATTTGCTGTCTTTCCTGACGCACGTTGATGGTGCGAAGTTTGAACAACAACACTTCACGTTTTCCAGAGATATTCTTATTTTTGTGATTTATCATCATCTGGTGGAACCACTAATAACGTCATCACTTTCCCTATTTGCATTTAATACTAAATCTTGAATATCTCTGACACGATAGACGCAACTCTTCTTCATTTTGAAAAAAAAAAACACCTTTCAAAATAAACATTTTATTTTGTTACCTGGACATGTAATTCCACGAACAAGAAGTAAAAGTAAAAATCAACGTCACCTTAAAAAAGTCCATGTCGTGTTTTTTTAACCAGCTTGTAGGATTCCATTAATTACGTAACGCACTTGCAAAATTTGTTAGTTTGTCGTCTCGAGATCTGTACTGGACAGTTTCATCACGAATCAAAGGCTTGTATGCCTTTTATAAGAAAACGAGATAAGAATTTGGTTCAAGTACCGAAAAGCTTGGAATTACATTTATTACTCCACGAGATATATTTATGTGCTCTCGTCTCGTCTCGTCTTATAAACCACTCTTACGTCAGCTAGACAATAATTACTTAGTAATGTTGAAGAAAAAAGCTTTCCTTTCTTTGTAAACTTCCCATAAAGTTATAAGTAAACCCGGAATCATTCGCGACAAAGTAAGCACAACCAATAAAATCATTCTACTTAAACACACAAAAAGGCATCCCTTCTCTTGTTACAGCAGCCATGAAGTTACGGTAGTGATAAACACAGAAAAACCCGCGTTCAAGTCACGCGAACCATTTAAAGATCGGCGATGAAAGTGAACTTTCGATGTCTGAACAACAAATAATTTCATAGTCTTCAGGTAAAAACATTCTGAAATTTCACACTAAGGATGATTGTCAATCTACTGCTGCTACCCAAGAATTTGATCATAAACTATCTTTCATTTTATGACAAGTGACAAAGTTCATTTTAGCATTCTGGTATACTGCTGCCACATCGTTCAATGGATTCATTTCAATGTTAAAAAATTCGCCTTGAACTTACTGTCTAAAATTATGATAAACTTCAAACTTTAGTAGCCTAAAAGTCCGCAAGGAATCAAGATCTTTCTCCCGTATGCTACATAACACATCAGTGAAATCTTTGCTACGCCCGTTTCAAACCCGGTGCCGTGGAAATTTCCTGTACTGTATCATTCAAGTTGGTCGATCCGGTACAATATTTTTTTGCTTTTTAGACACCGAATATTGTCACCATCAGGACGCTTGAGAGTATTTTTTTTAAATCCAAGAGCTTTAAAATATTCAATTTATATTCTGGATGAAATAAACTTCCCGACATACAGATGAAAAAGTTAGACTTTTAACCCGTCATGGCAGACACTGGATTTGCCGTAATTGACTGAAGCTAGTGACTGTTTGCAAGTTATCACTCGCGTGTAGCGAGACACATAAATACCAATTTCAGTACGTTCCAGTTATTCCCATTCGAGGTTGGTCTACAATAATCATGCAGTACTTGTTTCTGGCCCCTGAGCAAATACTCTTTGGTCATTCAGTACGAATGTGCAAAACACGAAGAATCTTTTCATCGTGTAAACGTAGGTACGCCCTAGAATTCACACTTTTGTCTCTTCCATGTACTCTCTTTCGTTAAAATGCACTTAGAAATGACAGGTTCGATGAGTTCCAAAAGATGCTTTATGTTACTGTCTGGTTTTCCAGACGGGATAGCTCGTGGTCTATTTTAGACACGCACTAAAATAAAATAAAATAATTACAATTTATTTATAACCACGCAAATTCAACTATCCAGTTTACTGCCTACACAAGGTTACTTTAGGGTTTAAAAAGGTGCGACAATGATGTCTTTTAGAATTATTTTAATTTAAACGGTTTCTTTTTTTTTCTTTTATCTGTCGAATGTTTGTCGCCTCAGTCTTGTACTCTTTAACTATCGTGTTCTCTGCAGGGATGGCGCAGTGGTGAGAGTACTCGCCTCCCACCAATGTGGCCCGGGTTCGATTCCCAAACTCGGCGACTCAGCGTCATATGCGGGTTGAATTTGTTGGTTCTCTACTCTGCACCGAGAGATTTTCCCCGGGTACTCCGGTTTCCCCTCTCCTCAAAAACCAACATTTGACTTGATTTGTGTTTTATTGTTAATTTTCAATTTACGTGTCCCCAATTAGTGCTTCAGCGCTAGAACGACTAAACACTTAAATAAAGTTCCTTTCCTTTCCTTTCCTTTCTTGCTGTCGAAGCCCGATCCATTCATTCACAATCAACTCAAGACAAACTCAACATTACCT
>NC_090869.1:68605068-68616825 GCF_036669935.1 Montipora foliosa | reverse complement strand
TGTTCCCATAGTAGTATTCTTTGATTGCACTCACGTGATAAGACGGCCATGTTGGTGCCAAAACAATAGAAAATTGTAGCTCAAGTTTTACATAATAATGAGTCAAATTTGCTTTTTCGCTATTGTTCTTTCCACTGACCAACATGGCCGTCGTAACGTGACGGTCAGTGTAAAATGCAGACTGAGGTTATAATGTAACTGTTGAAAAAGCCCCCAACCCCTTAGAAATGCTAACCTTAGGCCTATTCATTGCTTGATAAGGTCCCATTTTAAACTTTTTTACCGTTTTTTTTTACGGTGTTTAATATTTTATCGCAATGTTTTATGGTGAAGTTATATACAAAATCCCTTCTTATTAAGAAAAGACACCTATTTTTCTTAATATTGTAAACATTAAACTGATTTTTACTGAACAATATTCAAATATTGTTTTAGGCCTAATTAGGCCTAAGGTTAGCATTTCTAAGGGGTTTGGGCTTAACTGTTAGCATTCCGATTCCAGTGATTTATGGCGCGTTCGATTGACCCTCTTCGGAATAAGAATACGTAGAGTGATGATTAAAACGGTATGTTTGGCGCGTTTCAAAGCAGCAAGGATAATAAAAATATGTTTAAAATAGCATTTTAGCAGATGTTTGACAATTTTAATGTGAATCTCCGTAAAAACGAAGGATTTCTAACTCATGTATTCCGATTCCGGAATACGGTCAATCGAACGCACCCTTAATTTCATTCCCAGGCACCTCACGTCCAAGGGCACTTTGAGATATGGAAACAAGTCTTTACCTGGTAACAACAGCAGCGGAAAATTCAGTTTAATTTTACAATATTAAGAAAATAGGTGTCTTTTCTTAATAAGAAGGGATTTTGTATATAACTTCACTATAAAACGACATTGCGATAAAATATTAAACATGGTAAAAAAAAACGGTAAAAAAGTTTAAAATGCGACGTTATCAAGTAATGAAAAAAAAATGAACTGGAATATATAATGAAATAAAGCATGAAGTTATGCTGTTTACCATAGAGACGCAATCAAGTAAAAAGCTTAGCTCGAATGGAGTCCTCTTGAGTATTGAGTGAAGTCTTCAGTTCCGTAATGAAAAACATTTCATACAGAAGACAATTCTGCCACACAGAAGGTATTCTGCCATAGGCTAGCATCTCATTAATATCCATGGTGGTATTGACACCTCTAGTTTAAGCAGTCATTTCTTGCGTTAGGGGAAGTGTTTGAACCGGGCAGCACCCTTAAGCAAAACTCACGCTGCCGGATAAGGGTCTTTTTGGACAAAAGACAATAATGAAAATTGTAAAGGAGTCAATCTTTTTAACAATTCAAAAACAGTAGCAGTAGTACGGCAAATAAGCATGTTCAATTTCCTACAAATACGCACACGTACGTACCGCATGAAGTGAAGCTATGATCCTCTCAGTTTTGAACGCAATTGCGTAGAGAAGCATGAAAATTTCAGGACTTCAATGGAGCTTGAACCCATGACCTCGCGATACCGTTGCGACGCTCTAACCAACTGAGCTAAGAAGCCACTGAAGTTAGAAGCATGCAGGTCATTAGTGAATTCAAGTGTTCCCGTGATGAATGAATCAATGAACGAAACCTTATATGAAATAAATCAAATGACTGCTAATGTCCAATATGTATGGCTTAAGAACCAAATAACTGCTGCGAAGGAACCGTGCTACACCGGAAAGAAAGTGATCTGTCACATATGGTCCAGGGAACAACATTTCTCTATAACCTTGTCACAAAACTAGCTCCGAAAATGGCTCCGGATGAGGGTTATAAGCGAATCGAGAGCGGAAATCTCGGGGTTTATCCTTATGGCACGACACTCTGGCAACGCGTCCAGAGGTACCACTACCATAGTCCCGATTTTTACCCTGTACTTTGAGCATTTGGTCTGCGCATGCACATGCGCAAATTCTTTGGACCACTGATGCTTGCTTTACGTAAGATACAATGGCTGCTTTTCGCGACTTGCCCGTCCTCGGTTCCATCGTGTTCTGTGGCAAAACCAGGGTCGATCATGAGACGATGAAATTAATCATACTGCAGGTACTAAGACAACAATCTGAGTGTGAAACCGTTTAAGGTCATTTTGTGATTGCTTTGGTTTCTCATTGTTGTCCTAAGTATCAGTTTGCTTAAAAAGCCCTGCACCACTTTTTCAACCAATGGAATGTAACTCTCAGAAAACTACATAAAATACTAATCGGTTCAGTAAGCGTTCTTTTCCCAATGTTCCGATTAGTCAGAATAATATTTTTCTTTGACAAAGTCACATTTGAATCAATTCAATCAAATCTTTATTTAAGAAGTAAACCACAAAAGGACCTCAATTTTCACAGCTCATTTTAAGAATTAAAGTCGGGATTATCTGGGTCTAATAGAGATGAAACTGTGGTGAAGTTGCCAATTCAAGTTGAAGACGTCATGCTCTCGGCAAATTGCTCTCATGCTACTCAACTTCCTCCTTTAAGCTCTCTACCACAGGTTCTAACATTTGATGTCAAGCAAAACTGTTTGATAGTTCGCTGAACTATTTGACGCAATTTTTATTATCACTATAAAATATACAACAAACGGCGGTCTCTTTCTGAGAGAGGTTTTACGCTGCTTAAACACGTTCACATGAAAAAAGGTATTTTAAATAGCATGACGACTATTAGTTCTGTTTCTGAAGTCCCTCTGTCCACACTCCACATAAGGACTGGATCCTGTCCCTATAATTGGAGCGCTGAGACTGACAATAGATTCCCAAGGGACTGTCTTCATCCCGTCCCTCGGAAAGACAGGCAGCCGAGAAGAACGGGACGAAGTGAGACCCTGGGAAGTAGTGTTCAGTCCCTGCATGTGCTGATCTTAGTGTAATTTGTGTCTTCTCGAGCACTGATGCACCGGCTATCTTGCATGGAGTTACTGTTCCGAGCAGTTTTTACTACCTTGCAGTAAAGACGTTTATACAAATTATTAAATGCATTATGAAATAAAGTTTTTTGCATGTTTCAATTTAATTTTATCAGTGGTCGAAAATTTACAGCTAACCGGACGCCGGTTTTTTTACACATCCCACAACAATAGGTTTGCCTAGACTAGTTTTCCCGAAAATAGGATAACATTTACTGCGGCATTTGACCACTGTATATGATACACCGTTCTCAACGTGTTTCGCTTTGGCTATTATACATTTATGAGGATTCCGTTTAATCCTCCTGTGGGTTGGTCGAGGTAAAGCCTTCAAATCAACAGCATTTGCAGCAAGTTCGTTTGTGGATTCGTTGCTCCTGTTAAGGCTGGAAGTCTCTAAGATTGGTGCTGATTCTTCTTCTTTTTCAGTCGGCAATACTAACATACCAGAGCCCTCATTTTGCACGGTACTGTCATCCTTTTTACCCAGCTCCAGGGCAAATGTCTGGAGCTCCTCAGTGGCGTTCCACTGAGCTTTGTTCGGCACCACCGTTCGACCACTTCCGAGGCTAATAAGCACAGCCATTACAAAAGCGACCTACGATAAAAATGATGCGATTACAGTTCGTAATTCGTGGCGTCAAATGCAAAAAAAGAGAGAACAAAAGACAAACAAGAGGTGACACGGCATTCTGAAACTTTGACTCGGGTAGCGTAACCTATTCGGAGCAAGTGCCAGCTTTTTTCTCGAATTCCCAAAATAAAACTGTCTTAGGAGTATTTCAGGTCCCATAAACCCTTCTAAACCTTTTAAAATGTCAGGAGGCACGAATCTCTAATATAACATAATTTATTTTTTTGTTTCTTTTCCTTGTATTGAAGACCTTTCAAAAGACCAGCAGCTACTTTCAGGCCTTTTTTTCAAACACTGCCCGGCAGTGTAGCACGTCTTCTTTTAGGAGGCCTGAATAGGGTGTTCATCTGGCATGCGTTTGTGCCACGCTCGAAACTTGCTCAGATTACTGGCTGAATTTATTATTTTGTAAATAATTAACTGCCAGTTGGGGTACTAATGGGACTGTGTAGGCGGCGCCATAACCAAAACTATTGGGTTATCAGTAATATATGTCATCCCCATTAAACAAAGTATGTTTTTTCCTATTTCAAAAGGATGTCAAATGGTTTTATGGACCAAAATAATTATAAAATTCTACCTTTTTCATCGAATTAATTGAGCATGATTGCGCATGCCCAGAATTGCGAATTGAAAAGATAAGAAGCGCAAATAACTCATTTCTCCATCAATTATTTCAATAGTTTGAAAGTCGAAATGGCGTTTAAAGGGTTAATTAATTTAAGAAAAATACTCATGCGTTCTATACGAGGAAAATATCAAAACTGACAGTTAAAAAAAAGCTAAAAACAACAACAGTAAAACAGTGAAAAAAAAAAACAGTAAAAGAAACTGAACATCAGAATGTTTCCGGATAACATGGCTCTTGGTGACAAAAACAAACACCGCTGAGTAAACTTTTACAAGTAAACTTTACATAACGAGACATAACGTTTTGAATGGTTGGAGTTTTCGTTCAATCCCATAGTAAGTTCTCCTGCTCGGATTATTTTAAAAGCTCACCATTATTAACATCCCGTTAGTCCAATCCTGCCGAGATTTCATGACCTCACCAATGCTTAGAAGCTCTTGAATGCGAAAGGCTATGAAACTCAGTGTACTTTATTTTCGACATTGGTGCCCAGTCCCCTCCTCCTTCAGCGAATAACTGTGCTGTGAAAGGCTTTTCCAGTGCTGAATTATGGCGTGCTCGTTCATTTTTTCGGAAATATCTCTTCTCGCTTCATTGATAGTTAAGTTGTTGTGCTACACTTGATGACGTCATAAATAGTTCCACAAAAAAGATAAACCACAAAAAGCAATAATGTCTGTGGAATTATTGATGTTGTTTATGCAGGAAAGGAAAGTCTTAAATGCCACCTACTATAGTTGCCATGGAAACGGTAGTTTTTTCCCTTTTTTTTCCTTTTAACCAAACATCTTTTAACCCTGTAAGCTCTATGGCAGTAAGTATGTTTGAAGTAGGAACGTATGTGTCTCTTTATCTGATCGCCAGTGGAGATATTTGGCTTATAGCAAAATGCGAGTGTAATTTGCTGTCTTTCCTGACGCACGTTGATGGTGCGAAGTTTGAACAACAACACTTCACGTTTTCCAGAGATATTCTTATTTTTGTGATTTATCATCATCTGGTGGAACCACTAATAACGTCATCACTTTCCCTATTTGCATTTAATACTAAATCTTGAATATCTCTGACACGATAGACGCAACTCTTCTTCATTTTGAAAAAAAAAAACACCTTTCAAAATAAACATTTTATTTTGTTACCTGGACATGTAATTCCACGAACAAGAAGTAAAAGTAAAAATCAACGTCACCTTAAAAAAGTCCATGTCGTGTTTTTTTAACCAGCTTGTAGGATCCCATTAATTACGTAACGCACTTGCAAAATTTGTTAGTTTGTCGTCTCGAGATCTGTACTGGACAGTTTCATCACGAATCAAAGGCTTGTATGCCTTTTATAAGAAAACGAGATAAGAATTTGGTTCAAGTACCGAAAAGCTTGGAATTACATTTATTACTCCACGAGATATATTTATGTGCTCTCGTCTCGTCTCGTCTTATAAACCACTCTTACGTCAGCTAGACAATAATTACTTAGTAATGTTGAAGAAAAAAGCTTTCCTTTCTTTGTAAACTTCCCATAAAGTTATAAGTAAACCCGGAATCATTCGCGACAAAGTAAGCACAACCAATAAAATCATTCTACTTAAACACACAAAAAGGCATCCCTTCTCTTGTTACAGCAGCCATGAAGTTACGGTAGTGATAAACACAGAAAAACCCGCGTTCAAGTCACGCGAACCATTTAAAGATCGGCGATGAAAGTGAACTTTCGATGTCTGAACAACAAATAATTTCATAGTCTTCAGGTAAAAACATTCTGAAATTTCACACTAAGGATGATTGTCAATCTACTGCTGCTACCCAAGAATTTGATCATAAACTATCTTTCATTTTATGACAAGTGACAAAGTTCATTTTAGCATTCTGGTATACTGCTGCCACATCGTTCAATGGATTCATTTCAATGTTAAAAAAATTCGCCTTGAACTTACTGTCTAAAAATTATGATAAACTTCAAACTTTAGTAGCCTAAAAGTCCGCAAGGAATCAAGATCTTTCTCCCGTATGCTACATAACACATCAGTGAAATCTTTGCTACGCCCGTTTCAAACCCGGTGCCGTGGAAATTTCCTGTACTGTATCATTCAAGTTGGTCGATCCGGTACAATATTTTTTTGCTTTTTAGACACCGAATATTGTCACCATCAGGACGCTTGAGAGTATTTTTTTTAAATCCAAGAGCTTTAAAATATTCAATTTATATTCTGGATGAAAGATAAACTTCCCGACATACAGATGAAAAAGTCAGACTTTTAACTCGTCATGGCAGACACTGGATTTGCCGTTATTGACTGAAGCTAGTGACTGTTTGCAAGTTATCACTCGCGTGTAGCGAGACACATAAATACCAATTTCAGTACGTTCCAGTTATTCCCATTCGAGGTTGGTCTACAATAATCATGCAGTACTTGTTTCTGGCCCCTGAGCAAATACTCTTTGGTCATTCAGTACGAATGTGCAAAACACGAAGAATCTTTTCATCGTGTAAACGTAGGTACGCCCTAGAATTCACACTTTTGTCTCTTCCATGTACTCTCTTTCGTTAAAATGCACTTAGAAATGACAGGTTCGATGAGTTCCAAAAGATGCTTTATGTTACTGTCTGGTTTTCCAGACGGGATAGCTCGTGGTCTATTTTAGACACGCAATAAAATAAAATAAAATAATTACAATTTATTTATACCACGCAAATTCAACTATCCAGTTTACTGCCTACACAAGGTTACTTTAGGGTTTAAAAAGGTGAGACAATGATGTCTTTTAGAATTATTTTAATTTAAACGGTTTCTTTTTTTTTCTTTTATCTGTCGAATGTTTGTCGCCTCAGTCTTGTACTCTTTAACTATCGTGTTCTCTGCAGGGATGGCGCAGTGGTGAGAGTACTCGCCTCCCACCAATGTGGCCCGGGTTCGATTCCCAAACTCGGCGACTCAGCGTCATATGCGGGTTGAATTTGTTGGTTCTCTACTCTGCACCGAGAGATTTTCCCCGGGTACTCCGGTTTCCCCTCTCCTCAAAAACCAACATTTGACTTGATTTGTGTTTTATTGTTAATTTCAATTTACGTGTCCCCAATTAGTGCTTCAGCGCTAGAACGACTAAACACTTAAATAAAGTTCCTTTCCTTTCCTTTCTTGCTGTCGAAGCCCGATCCATTCATTCACAATCAACTCAAGACAAACTCAACATTACCTTATTATACCCTTCCACGGTTTTTGGCGTCACCTTGGTTGGGGAGCAAACACGGCTAAATTTTGGCCGACTTTCAACCGCTGTAGCGTCGCTGAAAAGAGACGGATTTCCACAGTGAGAGTGTCTGTTAGAAGATATTTATACCGAGACTATTTTCATCAAATATAAAGAACAGATTCAGGCTACAACGACCATAAACAAATTTTTAAGATTTCATACAAACCCCTCTTAAAATCATCACGGCAAATTGCCGCGAAATTAGAAGCAACATTAGAAGGATTTATTATTCGAATTAACGCACGTCATACCGTCCTAATGGCCTTATTTTTTGTTGAATGAATGATATCAATAAACCTGTTTAAAGCAGTAGCAAAAGTTGGAAATCTGTCTCTTTTCAGCGGGGCTACAGCGGTTCAAAGGCGGCAAAAATCCCATACATTTACGGTAAATTTAGCCGTGTTTGCCCTCAGCCAAGATGGCGGTCAAAAACCGTGGAAGGGTCTAATCCCAAAGCCACCACATTTGAATACTATAGCTAGCGCTTAAACTGCTCGGAGGCGCTACAAAAAACTCAGAGTGGGCACATAACGCTTTCATTTCTGCCATATTTATGCAGTTTTTGCCTAGAAGCTCAAACCTGGTCACTGATGAATGCTACCACGAAAGTTCATAATTTTGGCAGTCAAACTTCTTTGCAGGCTGTTACCATGGAAACGCATCTACAGTAGATTAAAACAGGGCAAAAGATGCTTCTTCCTCATTTATGAAAAGTTCTCTCATTAGATTTTTTGCAGCATTTGCTTACTGAATGTAATAGAAATAATGTACGTTTAAGAGCTGTTATCAGAATTTCAACAAACGGATTTTTTCATAATTAGCTGATAGACGTTTTTTTTCAGCTTTCCATAACTTTTGGATGGTGAATTTCTGAATTATACGTATTTATAGACGACCCATTTGTAGTCAAAAGAATTTTTAATTTCAAGTCAGTTCTGCAAAATTCAATAACGGGTTTGCGCCGAAGAAGTTTGGTAAAACAGCCAACAGCTGTTGGTCTCAATTTTTTTAGCAAAGTGCATGCGCAGCATTTTGCTGGGTTCCCATGCATTCTCGTCACCAGTGCCTCGGATCAACCCAAGGCTCTAGGAAACTCTATGCAGGAGATCATGCGCCGTAGGGTTCTTATGCTGAAAAATTTGCTATTTGAACCTTACGGCGCCTGCTCACTCCTCGTGCTAACATGAATGCACCAATTAGAGAGGCTTTTGATTGTTCCTCACGAAAACCAATAAGTAGACACTTTGCTTCAGGGTTCCCCAGAGCTCTTCTCTCCCTCAGTCAAGAGAAGAGCTCTGGGGTCGAGATCGGGTTCCTCTGTTCCTCATAGATAGATAGATAGATAGATAGATAGATAGATAGATAGATAGATAGATAGATAGACCACTTCGCAGCCTCACGGCTGAATTGTGTAAATTTTACAATGGAACTATAATAACATACAATAATATAGTAATAATCAATGGATAAGAAGAGTGAAATTTTTAAATATTTACAAATACCTTAACAAATATTAAAATTTACGAAAAATTTAAAAGTTCTCACAGATTTGTCTATAATTAGACAATAGCAGCCATGGCGTGTATGAAGGAGTTCCTTGCCCGATCAGTATTGAAATCTGGCACATAAAAACTACGCTGTTTTCTTAAGTTGTAACTAATGCGGCTGCGAGTTGTAGGCAACAGGTTTCTAATCTTATGATTCGGGTCCGAAAGAATGCTGTTAAAAAGGGTGTTACACAGTTGATCATGGTGTTCGCCCAGAGGTAAAATCCCCAAAACATCCAACCCAGTGTTGTATCTGGCGCCTGGTACTATGATCGATCTGGCGCGTTTCTCCAAACCAGTTCTCTAAATGGTTAGTGCGCTCAACTCCGAATCGAGTGGTCCGGGTTCGGGTCCTGGCCAGGGACATTGCGTTGTGTTCTTGGGAAAGACACTCTACTATCACGGTGCCTCTCTACGGGCGAATTTAATGCTGGGGGTAACCCTGCTAACGGAGTAGCATCCCATCCAGGGTAGGGAGGGGGTAGAAATACTCCTAGGCGCTTCATGCTACAGTAACCGGAGATAAGCGCCGGCCTGGTGGGCCTTCTGGGCTCGTAGCAGACTTTACCTCTGAAGGAGCACCATGACGTAATAGAGGCTAATTTAGGAGATAAAGAGTTTTCGCCATAATTGTTTTGTTTTTCAAAATCCGCGCCTGCCTTCAACGAATAGCACCTGACCGTGGAAAATCTGTGTTCAGCCACCTTAACTATAACCACACACTCTTCTCTCCGTCCTTTTCGGAGAACAAGACGGCGCGGCTAAGATCAAGAACATGTGACTTTGAACAATGAAATGCGAGTCCTCGGCTATCTTAATCAGTTAATCACTCAAATAGGTCTCAGAAAACGCACTACGTTTTTTCTTGAAATTTTAATTTTTCCTCCAAGGGCTAGATTTTCTTGAGGAAGGGACCATCATCCCAAACAGATAGATAACACATTTTCCACTGAAAAACTTTGTGATTCAGTACTATGCTGGATGTGTATTCTAGCTATGACAGAAGATGTGATGTGACAACAGCAGAAATAGCTAATTACATAATCTTACCCAACTTTCCCCTTTTCTTAGAGCAGAGAGAGAAAATTTCAAGATAATTCTTTTGTAAAAAAAATATGCTTTTATACTCTTTCGATCATCCTCTTACAATCTGCGATATTCCAAAACTATATCATTAGTACCGTTACTTCCACATTTCCTACAATTGTAAACAATTATATTAAAGATTCTCCGCATTGAAATATTACGGTTGATCATAAAATTTTGGTAAATCAACAACAGCGATAACTAATTAATATAAATACTTCAACTTAGACTTAACATTGAGCTTCGATAATTCTCCTTTTTTTCCTAAGAAGATTAATTCCCTGCTGTTTTCATTTAATTTTGGAAAATAATTTTTGCGTTTGGCTTTGCCTTCAGTAAAGCCATGGAGCCATCAAGCGGCTTCAAAAGGTCTTTTCACTACTTACACAATCCCATAATACAACTCTATAAAAACGTTTGCATAACCATTGTTTGCAATTTCTCCTGGGACATGAAAATGTCCCAAGAGAAGTCGAAGACAATGCCTATGCAGACTTTTGGGGGGCAAAAGACGTGTATTATGGGATTTGTGCAAGTAGTGAATTGACAAACTTAAGTTGGCATAATTGTCTTGTCCAAAAAAGAGATAACTTGGTGTCACGACTAAAATAAGCTAAAAAAAGAGCAAGAGCACTTTGCGTTTGAGAGTCGCATTCGAACGTCAGATGTGCGCTTGCTACGAGAACAATGTTAGTTGTTTGAAGCTAAAACCAACAGTAGACTGAGTATGGTGTTGTAGCAAGAATCCCCTTACAAGAGGGGGTTCCTCTCCACTAACTGAAACAACAATATCTAGTAAGGTGGGTAATTCAGGGGCGTGGGGAAATGATTTTTACTTCAAACAAAAAAAGGAGCAACGAAACAATAATGGTGAGCATTGTCCGTTTGAGAGACGCACTCAGACGTCAGACATATCCTCTCTGTTTTGCCAACGAATTTGTTAACCTTTTTCTATCCTTTTTCGTTAAAAAATGCGACCTCATAAGTCTTCTTTGCTGTTAATGAGCAACTGACGTTCCTTTCTTTTCACTGATATCTTCTGCTACGCAAACGTCGTGTTTCTTTTACCATTGTCTCATTGTAAATCCTGATGATATCTGTATCATCATCAAAGCTATCATCGACATCGTTGGTGTTGAACATATTTCTAGTTCCCCACATGCCCTTCTTGCTGTGGTAGTAATGATAAAAATTGGCAACACGAAGCCGTTCCACTTCAATTTTGGAGAGCAGGACTCTGGCAAAAGCAACAAAAAGAAATAAGGTTAGCAAACTAGTTTCTCGAAAACGGGCGAAAAAATAACTGAAACATCAAGACTCCTAGGAAGACGAGCGGGACGGGACGCATTGTCCATTAAGGACCTAAATAAATCGACCTACAGCTACTTAGGACTGCTAGTAGCCCGATGGGTGGAGCATCCGACCCGAGTTACGTAGATCGTAGGTTCGAATCCCGCCTTTTTGCTTGTTGCTAAGCAACTAGTTTCCCATCCTTCCCGAGGGCGAATTACACCTTAAGCGTACACCATCGCGGAAACCAACCGTAATCCTTCGTTTTCATATCACTTTCAAATCTTGCTCTGATCTCTGGCGGCGTAATGCCGATTACTTGCTGGACCACTCCCCATTGGAGCTTTTCGTGTCCAATGAAACAAACAGAACGCAACAACTTTTCTCAAGAA
>NC_090869.1:68595068-68597568 GCF_036669935.1 Montipora foliosa | reverse complement strand
TCTACCATGTTGTTTATAAAATGCTGGACCCACTTTCCTTGATTCTTAACTGCAAAATGGAATCAATGCAAAAACGAGAAGCTCTCGAACAAGATTTCTTTGTTTCACAAGAGTAAGCAACACAACGACAATGGAATAAAATAACTGTTGCATAAAAGGCTCCTACCTGGAATAATAATATGGACTGTGGCGTGTTGATTGACAACAAATTGTTGTGGCAAACAGAACTCTGTGCTGCCAAGTTTCTGATACACGTACTGCGAAAGGCGGACAGACGTATCTGCGAAAAAAAAAAAGGATAAACTGCTGATACTGGAACTGTTAGCGTAAACTCAAAGGCTAGGAAAGTAAGTTGCATGCAATCACAGCCGAAAATGGTCTGGAAAAAACTGGATTTAGTCCACATAATTTATGTGGACAAAATCCAGTTTTTTCCAATACACAGTTAGTCTTATAGACCAACTGTGTATTATACTCACTTTTGCCCTCCACGTTCAATTCCTGTGAAGAAAGGAAATGTTATCATCAGAACATACAGACAATTCACTAATTCTCATCAACAAGTGGAATCGAAAAAGCTTCATGCACTTACAACATCAATAAGATATCGGTCCCCTTTCAAAACATCGTGATTTTCTTCAATATTGACAATTTCTTTTACCGAGTATTTGCTACAAAAAATGTTGGAAACAAAGGAATACGTTTTGTTAAATATTTGCACCTCCAAGCAGACTAAAGCATATATGAAGTGGGTCGTTTATAAAGAAAACTGTGGTGCTGCGTCGGTGGGGAAGTAGTGTACAAAAAATTGGTTTTATCAACGGAGTTGATAATGTAAATTGACCAGCGTACAGAGATTCTAAAAGCTGACGTTTCGAGCGTTAGCCCTTCGTCAGAGCGAATCGAGGAATTATGGGTTTATGGGTTCGAGGAATTATGGGTTGTGCGCAGTTTTTATAGTGAAGTAGGAGCTACGCTATTGGTGATAACATGGCAACGTGAAAAATAGGAAACATTAGTTAAATGAAAAGCGTTCGTTAATACCGTGGAACAAAAATTCATCTTCCAAATCGGCACTCTTAATCCCCACGGTATTAAGGAATAAATTAGTTAAATGAAAAGCGTTCGTTAATACCGTGGGGATTAAGGGTGCCGATTTGGCATTGGGAGCTGGTCATTTGTGGGTTCTAATTATCCCGTGAGGAAAAGCGTGGGGATTAAGGGTGCCGATTTGGAAGATGAATTTTTGTTCCACGGTATTAACGAACGCTTTTCATTCAACTAACGTTTCCTATTTTTCACGTTGCCATGTTACCACCAATAGCGTAGCTCCTACTCCATTATAAAAACTACACACAACCCCATAATTCCTCGAAACGTCAGCTTTTAGAATCTCTGTACGGTGGTCAAATTACATTATCAACTCCTTTGATAAAACCAAATTAAAGCATATATGCTTACGTAAATTGTTTAAAACGGTCGCTCATTTTGCCTACATACAGTGACATTGGCGATCTTGTAAACAATATTAATATATAGATCGTTTTCACTGTCACGCAATAAAAAAATAAATCGAAAACCATCCAGTGGAAAAAGTCAAGAATTCGTGATGTTGTAGAAGATAAATGAAGAAGACACTTCTCCAAGTTTTAGGCCTGTGCGTTTCCCCAAACTTCAGATATTCGTCGAAATGTTTCGCAGAAATTTACAGAGCCCAGTATGAAAACGCCATGTTGGTGCACCAATATGGCGGCCGGAAAATAGTGTCAACATCTGTTACTTACTTTGACTATCTAGGCGAGTGATCATCTGTACTGAACAGACAGCTATTTACCTAAGCACTTTTCCTAATGCTTTAAATTCTAAAAAGGCTCAAAACCATGAGATAAATATATATTTCTCAATAAACTCGATCGTCGCCTCGTGTCACGCACCGCTATAACTCAGAAATTCAAAATGCTCTGGTTTCCAAACGAAGCACGCTATTGAGCTTTAAAATTGCAAATGGATACAAATTTACCGCCTCTTATGCCTGATGAGGATAAAAACTTTCGTGGCTCTTTAGTTTTGGATTTTAGAAAATGATGACGTCACGTGAAAACGATCTATAGATTTAACCAAGCCTAAAAGCGGTGCTCCGGGGTTATTTATTCTTACAATAAGACAACCTGGCTTGAGCCTGCGACCCAATCGAAACCCAGGACCTGGTCAGCGGTCAATTTCAAAGAAACAGATGACCTCGATGAGCTCTAGACTTGTGCCCGCGATATGGTCAAGTGATACTGATCAGCGGATACCTCGTTTTGACAGGTGTCAATTGACCACAACATGGATGTCCAATAATTATGTCGAAGATGTACGCTGTAAACTAGCTGGAATGAGCTGGAGTATGGCCGCTGTCACAGCGTTTTGTGTCGCCCCGTGTTATCCGTTTCCCCGAACACTGAGCACCAGTACTGTGTGTTCTCCCTTCCCTCCCCATAGAGCATTTCAGTGCTGG
>NC_090869.1:68587568-68590068 GCF_036669935.1 Montipora foliosa | reverse complement strand
GTACTCTCTTGCCAGCTTTTTTTCTTTTCGACTTTTTCTTAATTTCAAACGCATTCTCTTGGTCTTTTCGTGCTAATGAACGCGATATATTAGAAGTAGTTGAGGTAAGCAAGGCTTTTGTTGCATTCTCGACTAGCTGATTCCTCTTTTTCGTTTCACTTGCGTCCATTTGCGTTTCGAATAATTGAACAGAAAACTCTTCACGTTCTGCCGCACTTTTAGAAAACAACAAGGACAAGTTGTCTTTGTGTTGACCAAACACAGCGATGCTTCCATTTTCATAAAGACTTTTCTTCGAATTGAGTACTGGCGCCAAAGATCCTAGACTGTTACCATGCGAATCCTTGTGCCTTCGCAATACACACGAATCGTATTGTTTCATGTGATCTAGATCAGTATTATCTGCTGGATAAACCGACGTATCATGAATTAGATTTACTCCATCGTAACGATTTAATCGAAAGTCCACTAAATAGCTGGGATTATATGGGCATCTTGGGAACAAGTTAGCTATGTCACGCTCATCTACAAAATTCGAAGCGTGTGCCTTGTCACGTGGATCATCCGATCCAAATTTTGAAGTGTCATGGTCTGGTTTGAAGTTCATGAATTTGCCGTGGGAATGGCTCGGAAGATCCTGCGGAATGAATTTCGCATAAACTGTCACATCTCTGGGTGCTTTTGTATCGTCAATAAACAACGATATCGACTTTCCAGAAAGGTGTCTAAAATGATCAAATCCAGGGATTTTCCACCCAACAAGAACATGGTCATCCATCCTTCCCTGCTTATGCAAAACCTCAATAAAGTATTTTAGTCCTCTATGTAGAAACATTGGGTGAGATAACTGAGTCTTGTATTTGGTAAACTGTGCGATTTTGGAGTGAAAATATCCGGTGAGCAGGGTGCGATTTCCTACCCAAGCCAAGAGTTTGACGTTGATTGGACTTTCATTTGAGCTCAGCCACAGCTCAGACGAGTCATCCGAAGAAATGGCAAATGTGTAATTTCCTGCAAATATCAAAGAAAAAAACCTTCAATTAAGGAATGCTCCTCTGTTTTATCGGCGTCTGACCTCCAGCGACTGAGGCGTGAAAAACGTCATATCAGATGCTTCTCTCTGTTTCAGAAAGACCGCAAAGAGCGTTAACAATTCATGAGGTGAGAGCCAAGAAAATTGCAGTATTCAAGTTACGTGTACCTTCCCTGTACATCCTGATACAGTTCATACGTGATATAGTCGGTCAACCAGAAGTAACGGTACGTTAGTAAGTGCGAGCCGAGTGGCGTGAATAATCTTCCACCAGCACCAGGCTGCCTGCCCGTTTGACTTAGCAGTCATTCCAGGCAGTCAGCGCCTTCTTTACTATTGTATTAGTTAACTTTTTAGTATTAATATTGCAACGATCTTCAGATGGGCAAATAAAGCACTTTGTTCAGCATTACGCCCGAATGAAATATGAGAGTGTGTACGATGCCTCAGTGAGCATCTGCACCGACGTAATGTCAGAGATTTTGTTCCTGAAAAGGCGGCCATGTTTTGCAGCAAATGTTCTGAAAAGGTCAATATGACTTGGATATTTCCTTACAATCTGGATCGTGGCAGTGAAAACGCCACCGACCGGACAGGGGCACCCAACGAGAACATGTTTTATCTGTTCGGATTCTCTAGCTGAAAGTCTAGAAATCCGAAAATTATAGTGACGAATACTTACCTTTCCAAAAATTTCGGCCAGAATAAATGCTCCCGAAAATTCTAGGTGACCTTTTTTGGGTGAAAATCCGTTAAAAATGGGCAATTATACCATATTTCAGATGTTCGAAAATCCTAGGAGAGGCAGGCAAGCAAGAAATTTTCGAACAAATGTTCCGAAAATTCTAGATCTCAAATCGTCTTCCGAACAGATATTTTCCGAAAATTGAAGTTGGGTACCCCTGACCGGAATCGGCTGGTTCCTTCATCGCCCGCAATTGGTATTCTGTATCACAATTAGAGTCATTCTGCAACTTAAATTGGGTTACTTCTGGCTGTCCGACTCTATCACACAATTATTTCAAAAATCAAATCAATTATTTGCGAGGGGTCAGTTTTCCATAAACAGCGAGAGCCGCAGGAGAGCTATAGTAAACATAAATACAGCATTCCAGATATCCTGCGTGTATCCGCACTGAATTTAAATACAAGTCTCTATGCCGCGTTTATATTTATATTTCTACTCTTTACAAGTCTTTTAGCAATCTTTCTGTTTGTTAAATATTACCTGTCACAGGAGGATGAATGAAGCCAAAGATTCTTTGCCCGTAGTCCTCTTCCCAATGTTGAATAAACAGCTTATTCAAAGTAAGCCGAACATCTGGATACAGAGGGAAGAAGCAATTCCGGCGTAGATCGTGGATAGTGTTTCCACACCATGCCTGCCAAATGTGCAGATTAAGGGAACCAAGCATCTACAAAGAGAAGAAAATACTAACAGTAAAGAAACATGCCACGTAGCGTGGT